>NW_006774075.1:1256408-1272055 GCF_000442215.2 Lipotes vexillifer
GAATGTGTCAGAATAGTTTTCACCCGTTAGAAAGGAAAGAAGAAAGTAACAGATCATCCACGGAAGTAAAAAGGGAATGAGCGGTGTAGCATGCAGCCCTTTCTGTTCACAGGAACTTGCACTTGTAAGGTCAGTCTTAGGCGGAGTCTTAGGCTGATGCCTAAATAGGGTGGCTTAGATGTCATAGAAATAAGGCATCTTCCCCAAAGAGATGTTTACCCACTGATGTCCTGCGATTCGTGATTTATGCTTTCGCATTCAGCCTGTATCCATTCAGTCCTCCTCTTGCAAAATGCAAATATGCCTGTGATGGGTAAGAAATTCAATTCCTGCCCGCAGTGGTGCCTGTGTTCCTCGGATCCCCTTTTCAACGTGGCAAAATACACAAGCACATGGATGTCCTCAGGGAGGAATGAGGAATAAAATAGTGACAGGGGGCTCTGAAAAAGAGGCTTGGAGAAGGGAAACAGAAACCAACATCAAGATTCTAGCCAAGAGAAACAACCTGGTTTGACTTTTCATAAAAGAGAAGGAAATACAGTGCTTACTATATTGGGTGCTTTCATGTACCACAGATTACAGCCTTGAGCCTGAGAGAGGTTAAATGACTTGGCCAAGATCACACAGCTAATAAGAGGCAGAGCTGAGATTTGAACACATTTATCTCCAAATCCCATGATCCTACCCCTGTCCTCTCTGCCTCTCTATATTAAACTACCGGGTGCAAGTCAGAAATGGCTGTGGGTCTCTATTTCTAAACCAGAATTTGTGCTCAATCATTCCTTTGCAGGTCACCGTGTTTACAAACTTGTCCCTCATCATATGTATTCTTCATCTGTCCACCACTTCCAATGCAGTCATGAGGATAAAATATGTGATTTTGTTCCTCTCCCTAATTTCTCCTCCAGAAGGCTATGGTCACAGTATGAAGCAGCAGGGATTGCACTGAAGCTTAAGGAAAAGCAAAACTATTAAACCACAGTCCGTCCCTCTTCAAGAACTCTGCCCAAATTTTTGGAGGAAACAATGATTCCTATTACAGCAGCAGCAGTCCCCTGAGAGTCAACCAGCAGCCAAGAGCAAAATACCTGAGCCAACCATGCCTTCTCACCCTCCTTACTAATTCCCTGCATGCAAGGATACCTCAGTGGGAAAACATCTGCTACAGAAAGGGTAGAGGTGAATGGGACATGTAATTGCCCAAGCAGTCAGTACCCGGAGATCTAACTAGAGTCTCGGGCTCACTGCCTCCACAGGAAAGTTACCCAAAGCTACAGGCTTCTACTCACAGAAGGAAAGATGTGGAACTGTCTCTTCCTCAGCCTTGCTCTTCTTTTTTTGTTGATAGAGACCACTTCCCATCACAGAGGCAAGAAGGCCTAATATTTACTTTCCTCGCCTGCCTTACAACTAGGACATCAGTATACATCCTAATCATGTCCACGGGGATGTAAGGGGAAAGTCTTATAAGTGGCTCCTGAGAAAAGTTTTCAATTCTAATGAAAAGAGATGGCCAAGAAGAAACTCTCTCTCTTGCTTTTGGAATTGAGTGTATGATACCTAGGGTATCCATCTTAGGATCATAAAGGGAAAGCCCAGGGACCAGCAAATTCACAGAAGATGGCTGAGTGAAGGCACAAAGACAACCTGGGCCTGGATGATATTACTGAATCTCTGATCCGCTTCTGGAACCACCTCACCTCCAGACTTCTTATGTATTGGTTATCAACTGCTGTGTAACAAACAGCCCTGAAGTTTAGCGGCTTAAAATAAACATTATCTCACAACTTCAGTGGATCAGGAATCCAACAGTGGCATAGGTGAGTGATACTGGCTTGGAGTCTTCCACCGGCTACAGTCAAGGTGCTGGTCAGGGCCGCAGTCATCTCAAGGCTCAAGTGGAGGAGGATTTGCTTCCAAACTCATTCATATGGCAGTTGGCAGGCCTCAGAAGATCCATTTTTTAAGATCATTCACACAGGCCACACCACACGGCTGCCTCACACCATGGCAGCTGCCTTCTCCCAGAAGAAGCAATGAAAGAGAAAATGAGGGAGAGTACCCAATATGGAAGCCATGGTCTTTTTTATAACCTATTATTAGAAGTAGCATCCTAGGGCTTCCCTGGTGGCGTAGTGGTTAAGAATCCACCTGCCAATGCAGGGGACACAGGTTCAAGCCCTGGTCCAGGAAGATCCCACATGCTGTGGAGCAGCTAAGCCCATGCGCCACAACTACTGAGCCTGAGCGCCACAACTACTGCAGCCTGCACACCTAGAGTCTGTGCTCCGCAACAAGAGAAGCCACCGCAATGAGAAGCCTGCATACCGCAATGAAGAGTAGCCCCTGCTCGCCACAACTAGAGAAAGCCTGCGCACAGCAGTGAAGACCCAATGCAGCCAAAAATAAAATAAATTTAAAAATAAAAATAATAATAAATTTTAAAAAAGAAAGAAAGATGTAGCATCCTATTACTCCCTGCTATATTCTATTCTTTTAACGCAGTGGTTCTCAACCTTGGCGCCACTGACATTTTGGGTTGGATAAGTCTTTGCTCGGGAGGTTGTCCTGTGCTTTGTAGGATGTTGAACAGCATCCCTGGTCTCTATTAGATGCCAGTGTTACCATCACCACCCCCAGTTATAACAAAAAAAGCCACCAGACGTTGTCAAATGTCCCATGTGAAACAATCGCCCCCAGATGAGAACCACTGATTTATGATGAGTCACAAAATCAAGGAGAGAGGATTACACAAGAGCATGAAGGACCAGAAGCCAGGAATCACTCACTGGAAGCCATTTGGGTCTTGCATACCACATCTTGCTTTATAAGATAATCAACTTCTTGAATGTTTAAGCCACTTAATGTTGACTCTTTGGTTATTTGAAGCCAAGAGCTCCCTAACCTATACAGAGGGACTAGCCACTTATTTTCTCTATTAATAATGCTATTACTTAGTGTTGGAGAGGGTGTGGAGAAAAGGGAATTCTCCTGCACTGTTGGTTGGAATGTAAACTGGTGCAGCGACTATGGAAAACAGTATGGCGGTTCCTCACAAAACTGAAAATAGAGTTGCCATATGATCCAGCAATCCCAGTCCTGGGCATATATCCAGAAAAAACTCTAATTCAAAAAGATACATACACCCCAATGTTCATAGCAGCATTATTTACAATAGCCAAGACATAGAAGCAACCTAAATGGCCATCGACAGATGAATGGATAAAGAAGATGTGGTATATATTCACAAGGGAATATTACTCAGCCATTAAAAAAAATGAAATAATTCCATTTGCAGCAACATGGATGGACTTAGAGATTATCATACCAAGTGAAATCAATTGGAAAGAGAAAGACAAATACCATATGATACCATTTATATGTGGAATCTAAAACATGACACAAATGAACTTATTTACGAAACAGAAACAGACTCACAGACACAGAAAACAAACTCATGGTTACCAAAGGAGAAAGGGGGCGGGGAGGGGATAAATAAGGAGTTTGGGATTGGCAGATACAAATTACTATATATAAAATAGATAAACAACGAGGTCCTACTATATAGCACATATTCAATATCCTGTAATAAACCATAATGGAAACGAATATGAAAAAGAATATGTATACATATAAATATGTATGTATGTATAACTGAATCACTTTGCTGTATGCCAGAAACTAACACAACATTGTAAATCAACTAGATTTCAATAAAAAAATAATAATAATACTGTTACTTTTCCCGTCTTTCAAGAGTCTAAGTAAAATATCAGGCAAAGCATCATGCTTACCAATGAAGTGACTCAGCACTAGTGTCCTGGGAAAGAGCCATTATCTTCCATTTCGGACCAATAAAATGTTCAACAGCATACACACATGCACACACAAGTTTCTAAAGGAAAGACATCAACTGTCCCCATCTTATGCATTTTCAGTACATGAAGAAGACCTGAGAGTCAGAATACAAAGGACAGCAATTGTTTTAAATGGTACCTCTTCAAAAAAGGAATGACCCATTATCATACCAATTGGGGTTTTTTTTAAGCATTTAGTAAATGCCACGCACTCAGCAAAAGACTACTCCTGATTTGCCTGGGTATAGAATTGAAGTGGACAATGACCTACCATTCAGAAGACATAGGCACGGACTATATAGCAAAGGAGAATGACAGCCAGCCGATCCTGCAGCACCTTCTCTCGTATTTGTGTCCTTTCACCACATCCCCGCAACTTTTTTGGGTGCCCTTCAAGGTAAACCCTCTTTAGGGACCTAGCAACTCTCGGATGCTTCCTCAACCCATTCCAGTTCTTTGGCTAGCCTCACTGTTACACCCTCAAACATGCACTATATTCAATTTACCAACAACCCTGGTTTTCCTCCTATAGATCCTTCAGGAGCTGCCCACTCTTTACAGTCTCCCAGGAGCAAAGAGCTCCTTTCTGCCTTATGATGACCCTGGCTGGGTTTCTTAAGCCCCAGGCTGTGAACAAATGGTCCTAAGGGAAGACCATATGGTGATTTTCATTTAAAAACTAAGGGTCTTTTTTACTGGTCTAACCCATCCCTTTCCAGAGCTCCCTCCGGAGATTACAAAGTCTGTACAGAGACATCCGAAACCAATTATCAACTAAGGGGCAGTAGTCCCAGGAATAACTATGGAGTTCAAGATGAAAGGCTCAAAATGAAACCTATTTCCAACACAAATATCTCTTAGAATGGTAGAAATCAGCCTGGGGGGTGAAATAACATTATAGTAAAATATGTTCTATGACACTGTAATGATAAACGGCATTTCACACTAATAAAGCTGACAGGAAGAGGATGTGAAAGACTAACGAAAGTGCAAATACAAATTTCCTTTTAATATCACGAGCATTTTTGTACAAGAACAAGACGTGCACCAACAGGAAAAGAGGAAGAGCTGTTTTAAAAATCCAAAATAAACAAATAAACAGCAGTAGACATCAACGGTACAACCAACTGAATAGCAAGTCCCGTTTGATAAATTCCCCAGAGAGATACTGAAAATATGGAAAATATTCCTTCCTCCTTTTAGCCGCCAATCCTTTCTGTTGACCAAGACTTTACCTGATAACATGGAATCTTACTGTTTGCAGAAAAAGTTGTCTGAATCAAGAGTCCCACCTGTGTGTTACATTGGTCCATTTCAGCAAATCCACACCCTACATCTCCTTTTGCATCCTTGCCGGCATCCTTTAAGAGCTGAGCCCTTTCCTCCGCCATTGCTCCCATCCCCTCCAGCCACCTGGACCCTTCCTTTTCGTGAGCTCGCCTACCCTCCCCTCTGCACCTTCGGTACCTCCCCCACATAGAAAATAACTTTACGTGGTTGCGTTTGTTAACTGCTATTTTATTTCACTTCTTTCTCTCTCTAACTCCTGGGATGAGTGATCTATGCCCATCTTCTCACTAGACATTCCTCAATCTGGGGAGGCATCTGATATGCATCACCTACTTATACTTACTACCTGGGGAGACTGACCACTGGGAAGTCATCAGTAGCATCTTTCCAGCCAAATCCCCGAAGTCTTTCCTCATTTCTTATTCTGCTTAACTTCCCAGGGCATTTGACACTGATCACTGCCACCAGCCGCTTCTGATTTCTCTCCCACTTCTCTGAGCCCTTCACCTCTTCCTTACTTCTCCTTTCTCCCCCCCAGCTTGACTGGTCGACAGCCTGCAAAGCTCAGTCTGAACTCTTCTGTTTCTCCTCCTGAATTAGCCTCCCTACGCCTCCATTTCTTTATCTATACAATGGAGATTATAGTCGTATCTATCTCACTAGTTGACATGAGAAAAAAATAACATAATTAAACCAAGTAAAGTGCTGAGAATGGTGCCATCCCAAAGTCAATGTGATTTACCAACAGGATTTCCTTGAATCCCCATTCTGTTCTCACACTGGAATGGAAGCTCTAGGAGGGCAGGGACTTGGTTTGGCTTACTCCTATATCTCTGGCTCATAGAATCATGCCTGCATGATTTCAAGTAATGACTCAATGCTGGTGACTCCCAAATACAGCCCCTTATTTCTGACTCTATTTGATTCCAATTTTGAGACACATTTGATATGACACTAGAGCCACAATCTGCCTAAAATTTAACTCAATACCTTTTTTCCATCTGATGCCTCTTTGCAAAGCCCTCATTTTCATTAATTTGAAACAACCATTTTCACCATATCCTACAGACAAAATTTTGGTTCACATGTTACTCTCTCCTCCCCTCCATTGCACCCTCACTGTTTCAGGGACCCCATTCATCCTTCTCTGCTGTCACTTTAATCTGGGTCTTTACCCCCCTTTCTGTCTCTCAGATCATCACGGTGACCTCCTACATGGTTTACCTACCTCCAATCTCCCTAAAGTAGCCCACCCATTTGCTAGATAAATCCCCTGGAAATAGGTGCCCAGAATCACTCTTTTGTTTCAGAAGTTTGTCTCCGTTGCTTTTTCTAACACGTCCAAACCCTTGAGCCTGACAAAACTGCCCACTTAAAGTTCTCTCTCTCTCTCAGTATCTCTTAATGATATAATCAATTAACTTCTTCCCACCATTTCCCCCACCTCGGTTTTGTAGTGGACAAGGGGTCACGCGCAGCCACTCTATGTCAATGTGTATATGATGTCAATGTTAAAGAGAACCTCTTGAACTTGAACTAGGATGGCTTTAAACAGTGAATGATAGCTGTGGCTGCTAGTCATTGGGTTCCTGCTCTCTGCCAGGCATGATGCTGAGCCTCACACACAGCCTGCAGTACTGCATTTAATCCTCACAAAACCCTAGGAGGCAGGGAGTTTTATCCCCAGGTACAAGAATCCTTAGGCTCAGAGAGCTAACAACTTGTCTCCAAACAAGCAGCGACTGAGGCAGTAGAACCGGCTTCTGTCCCAAGGCCAGCTGATCCCAAGACCCATGCACTTGAACAGCCTGAACGTTTAAGCTGAACTCAGGGGCCAGGGTGCCTGGGGTGGAGATCAGCGGACGTGAAGAACAAATAAATTAATTAAAAGAGAAAAGGAGCAGGAAGCAAGTAGTAAGTCAGAGAGAAACATCTGGCATGAAATCAGCGACAAGGGGAAGAGTTGGAGAGAGAATTCTTCGGAGAACGTGAGAAATGAAGACATAAGTGAATCTGAGGAGGAAATGGCTAGGGCAGCTGGAAGACACTAAGAAGGGCTCCTGCAGAGGTAGAACAAAAAGGGATATCACTTTGGATGATGGGCAGCAGCAGCACGGAAGTGTGGTGAGAGGGCCTGGCTTCCTGAGAGATGGAAAGAAGTGGGTGAAGGAGAGAGAGAAGGCCGGGAGACAGACCAAAAGGAGGACACAGGCCGAGATGTCTAGACAGCTACGTCACCACACAGGCTTCTCTGAGACTTGCCTCCTACACAGGGATGCTCTCAAGGGTTTGACCTCTATTCTCACCCCTGCCTAGAGATGAAGCCTAGGAGGGCACATATAAATCTCCAAGTACAAAATAGCCACTCAAAAAATACTTCCTGCCCTGAAGGAGGGAACTGTTATGCGTTGCTTTGGATGCCCTGATTATGTCCATACTGGTTACTTTCGAGAACGGAGGCGTTAAGAAGAGATAAGAGGTCAGGACTGCTGTCCACTGTTCTACAGAAAATGTCAATTACAAATAAGCAGGTGGCCAAGACCTGATGTTCCATCTCCCAGACATGCCCTTTCCCCGAGAAGCTGCAGAAATGTCACCCAGCCATGCCTGCCTTTCTTCCTCACCAAGTCGCCCTCCATCACCTCCACCCCCTCCCTGTCTACCCGGTGCCCGTGCTCCTCCTGTATCCTTGCTACCACTTCAAAGCCCAACCTTTCTTCAAGGCCTAACTCAGGGATTATAGTTTTCCTTCAGGCTTTTCTAGAACACCTTTCTTCCCCAAGTACCTACCTCTTGCTCTGAACTCAGGTATTACAAACCACCTTACATTGTTTTCTGATTGTTACAGGTACCATGCCTTCTCTTTTGAACTTATACCCAGATCTCTGAGTAGAGAAATTGTATTTTCTCTTATTTCTTCCCTACTGCATTTTCTTAGAGAAGGCCTGGGCCAAAACTGAGGCTCCTTTTATAGTATGAATGAGGAGATAAATATATAAATGCATGAAACTTTTAGAAAAAACTTGGCAGGTAGAAAACCCATATAAGCACTAACTGTTGTTGTTGTTGTTATTATTATCATCATTATTATTATGGCTACAGTGCCATGCCTTGTACATAGTTGATGCTCAGAAAATATGACTTGAATGATGTCTCAGTGTCCATTAATATACAGTCTCTAAAATGTATACTGTATCTTCTCTGTGGAAGGCTTAATTTTTATGGACTTTTATCTCTAAAGTCACTCTTTGGGGATAAATATTACATATCGACTGCTACAAATTTTCTTTTCTAAAATAAATAGGAAGCAATTCAGAGGTATAGTTAGATCACGAGTTAAAGAATAAGTGACAGTGAGCATGAACCAGCTGAGCTGCCACCAAGAAAGCCCACTGAGGTCTAAACCTTCCCCCACCACCCCCAGACAAGCTTTCTGTGGATAGATCCTCATTGGCCTTTGGAGATTTCTAACAAGAGTCAGCATTCCCATGGGTCTCTTCACCCATGGACGCCAAATCACTGTGTTGTCAAAGTTTAATCTCTCTCTGCGAAAGATAAGAAACCAAGCAAAGGATTTCCTTTTATTCTTTTTCCCCATGATCCCACAAAGATGCAATGACAGGGCAACAGGAGCTCCCAGTTCTCTGGCACCAATCACATCTGGCACTCTGGGGTGACTGCCATCAGGCTTTTTGAAGGTGGCAGCTCTAGCTACAAAGGCTATGCAGAAACACAGCACAATCCCAGGCCCCTGGCCCTTCCTGGGCCCCGCCTGCTCCAGCAAGCCCCTGGGAAGGCTTCTGAGGAGGCAGTTTCATGAGCAACTGGCCATGCCGTGGTCCATCAGAGGCATCAATCACTGCTTTCAACCCAGCTGCCTCTCCAATTAATGCAAAGCTGTTTAGTTAGTGCCTTGAGAAGTGGGACTGAGAAGCAGCCTCAAAGAATATTCTTTAAGGATAAAAGCAAAACCTCTTTCTATTCCTTATCATGAGATGTTTTTGTGTATTTTTTTCATTATTTAAGTTTATCCAAAAAGGAAGAGGATCGTAATAATCTCCTTCTCACTATTACAACTTTTAGAGATGTTTACCGAAGCCAAACCTCTCTTGACGTTTGCCAGTTGCTAAATAGAAGTTGTTTCTCCTGCCAGATATACCCTCTCTTTTTTAGTGCTTATAAATAGGTTATATATAAATAGGATGAGTTAATGCTGTTCATCTGATGGAACAGATTAAAATAGATGAACACGAAATTAAGGTAAAACAGGGTTCTATTGGAGTTTGTGGGAAAAGCATCAGAGAGAGCCTTGTGCTAGAGGCACCAGAAAGTGGAGAGAGAAAACCAGATTTATCCTGAAAGGACTATTCTTGACTTTACCAGCAACATTCACAGGAGTGGCTGCTATACTGTCCCACATAGGGTGGCCAGCTTTAGAAAATACAAATATAGAACGTCCGGTTGAATTTGAATGCCAAATAAATAGCCAATAATTTCTTAGTATAAGTAGGTCCCATATATTGCATGGGACCTACTTATACTAAAAATTATTCATGGTTTATCTGAAATTTCATTTAACTGATTGTCCTGTATTTCATCTGTCAACCCTCACCCCAAAGAATTTTAGTTGATCCTCAGAAGCCAAGGAGTTAATCCTTTTGGCAAATTCAATCAAAGGCCAGACGCTTTTGTCTAAATCAATTAGAAAATTTGCTTGAATGATTCACAAATTCAGGACCTAGCAGCCTTCATGGCAACATGGTCGGTGGCCACCACCATTATGAATTTTACCACTTCAGCAGTCCTAGCTGTGTGTACCTGTGATACATGCTTTAAAATAGTAACCCATTCATATTTCAAACAGCAAATAATGTTATCATCAAAAGCATCTTCATGGCTGTGCCCAGGCTCTATGCTAGGTGTTTATAGCTCTAGCTAATTTAATCCTCACAACTCTGTGAAGTTGGTATTATTCATTACTTGGCAAGTTGCAGAAACCTGTCCAGGGTCACACAGCTGGTAAATTCCAGGATGGACATCAAGGTCTGGCCCACCCCCAAGCATATGTTCTCCTATCTCACCAATCAAATCAACACATTATTTTTTTTTCAATTGCAAACGTACAATGTGTGGAGGACTGCCTTAAATACTAGGGATTCATTCTGGTTGACGGCAAGGGAAAAAGACAGAAGACAAGACACTGGAGTATTGTTAAGAAGACAAGACAAATGCATTGAAGTACAATTAATGAAAGACAGTAAAGAACTGTCAAAGTGACTCTCACTTGAAACTAGAAGGGTCCTGGGGATCAAATCAATATTACTAATAATGAGCATCATTTAATAAACACCTGTTAAATACCAGGCACAAGGTAGGCATTACAACCTTACCAGTATAAATGGGAAAGTGAGGCAAAGGCTGCATAGCTTTCCCAGAGATGCCAAGTAGTAGAGCTAAAAGAATTAAACCCACATCCCTACGATCACTCTCCCACAAAGCCCATACTCTAAACCACTAGGCTGTGATGCTTTGATATAATTCTTCTCAGAAATGTACTTTAAAAAGCCTCTCCTTTCTTTCCATGAGCTTCTCACAGCTTTCAGCTCACTGCAAAACACAAACATACAATTTACCCTCATGGGCCATCAAGGGGATGTAAATACTCCATAAAAGCCAATGAACAGATTTCAATCATCCATATGTAATCTTTGTATCTAGAAGAAAAGGGTCACTGCAAAAACACGATTCATTACCATAAGGTCAACAAAAGCCAGCCTCAAGCATTTGTTCCCATCCCAGGAATCATAAAATAACTAACACCTGGAGCTCCTCATGAGCTTTGAGGGAAGTAAAGGAAGTGAGCCTCCCCCCTCATATTTTGATTCCATTCAGTCACCATCGAATGAGTATCCCATTTGTACACAGGAAAAAAAAAGTGGCCAAAACAGCCTAGTCTGCCTGCATCCAAAGCCTCTACTGCTCCATGCCAAGAGACATGGAGACAAAAGAGAAATGTGTCACTAAGATGTAACCACTCTACTGTCAGCTACGTTCTGGGTCAATCAGGGTCCTTTGGTTGTAAGCAACAGAAACCAGCTTTGGCTAATGTAAGCTCAAATAATTTTTTACAAAGAGAGAATAAGAGGACGCATGATAACCCACAGGACCAACTGAAAGACTACAGAGTCAGGCTTCAGAATGAACACAGACCTAGATAGCAGGGGACCCAGAGAGCAGAGAGCCACCTCCATGGAGACATATTTTAGCTCCAATTATAGTCAATATTCCAATTCCTCGGAGAGAAAAAAGCAAAATCCATGTGCTATTACCAAAAAGAAAAGGAGAGGTGGTCAGGGAAAACATAACGTTTCTGCTTTGGAAGGCAAAAACATCAAACGGTTACAAAAATATTGTGTAGCGGTTACAGGTGCAGACAATGAAATCAGACTTCCCAAAGTAAGAATACTGGCTCCTAGACTTACTGTGTAACCTTGGATAAGTTGTTTAACCATGCTGTGCCTCTGTCCTCTTGACTATAAAATGCTAATGATAATAGAACATATCCCATTTAGTTGTGAGGATTCAAAGAGTTAATCCAAGTAAACTATTTGGAATAGTGTTTACTATGTTGTAACTACTCAATAAATGTTGGTCATCTATCTTATCATTGATCTACATGACTGCTCTTGACCACCATGATTTGAGGATTGTTTGTTAATGCAGCTTCACCTACCTTATCCTGACTAATATGGGATTCCACCTTCATAACGGTTTAGTCCATTTCAACCAACACCTACTAAGCACCTACACATATCAGATTCTGAGTTTGGCATTGAACACTCAGAAAAAGGAACTGTCTGAGCTTAAAAATGTAGCAGGAAATGTATAGTGTCTCTGTAAAATATGGCTTTTACTATGCTCAATATCACACCAAAAACAAAACCTAGAAACAGATGTCCAAGAGACACAGTTCCTATAAAGTTCTGGGTTTTACTGGTATCTCACATACAAATTTACTCTTCTCAAAATGTAAACATCTAGAAGCACCTATGCCTCCCTTCTGTGAAACAGCTACATATGTGTTTATACTACATATGTGTTTAATAAATGTGCTTACTAAATGTTTAATGATAAGAACCTAAACAACTCCTCTCACTACAGTAATAGAACAGCTAATAGGCCACTGGTGGACTGAGCAGTAAAAAGAAGTACAGAATTGAGTCAACTAAATCCATAGGTCTCATTACCAAGAAGGGGATAAAATATTCTATACCAAAACCAATGCACAAACGCTGCCAAAAGTCACAGCCAAATATACAGACTGAACACAAAGAACAGCTGTGGTGAAAATTTTATGCTCTTTATTACACAACTTCTCTAAGGACCTGATTTTAAATCCAGTCACTGATTTCCTCATTTGTCAGCATGGATTGTCATAGCCAACCACAGAACCTAGGTGACAAATGGGACTTTTGCTATTAAAAATTATTCACTCAAGCCATAATTTCCAGTGGAATAAAAAATATATGTACATTACAATGTTAAAAGTCTATGTCTTGTGCATGAGCATTATTGCCTAAGCAGTTGTAACAGAAGGGACTTTTAGCTCTATCTGGGGTGTAGGCTTGTTCACAGAAGTAAGTATATGGGATTTTTTAAGGTTCCACAGTGCCCTGGAGCAATATTTTACTAAATAAAGCCCCTTCAGGGGGCCAAAATGGTTAACCACCTTGCTCAACCCTGGTGAGGTTAAAGAGCTAGCTCACTGTTTGGAAAACGTGGGCTACAATTCGGTCTTCCTTCTCCAAATAAGTCTGAATATGACTCTTATTTACGATCATGAATATGGACTGCCAGTCAAGTCTCTGTGGCACAGAGCAAGACAAACAAAGGACATCCCAACCCAACACATAAGTAATTTCAGTCCTAGGGACTATCACAAGCCTATTTAACTAGGCTGTTTTCATCCTTCAGGAAAGACACATCTTACACCAGAATATGAATAGCATCACTAGAGGCAAGACCCAGGCCAGAAATTCCTTTTTGAGAAATATAAAATCGTTGTAGGTTAATTGTATATCAGTTAACCTCCTTTATAAGAACCATGTGTGTTGAAATTAGAGTCTGCATCAAAAATCTTGTGGCTTTTTGTGATGTGAAAAACATTTTCATATTTGCAATTTAAGCTTTTACTTAATTCATCATTTCCAATCTGATGAGGGTCCCACGCATCAAGGCCTTCTAAAGGTCAGGTCTGATTAGGTGGGAGCATCATGAAATAAATGTGAGGACTCTGGAGTTCTTGCCTTCAGTATCTACTCTCAGCTCCTTCTTCAGGAACAGTTTACATGAATTATTTGAATCTTCCTTTTTTTTTTTTTTTTTTTTTTTTTTTTTTTTTGTGTTCTTTTTACAACATTTTTGCTTAATCCAAGATCTTGGAAATTGTTTTCCAATATTTTCTTCTAGAAATTTTATATTTTTAGCTATTACATTTAGAAGTAAGATCCCATTTAATTTATTTTTTAATACAGTGTAAGGTAATAGTTGAATTGTATTTTACATATGGACTTTCAATTTTCCCAGTAACATTTTCTTAAAAGTTTATCCTCTCCTCCATTGAATTGTCTTGCACATTACTCGAAACTAAATGTGTATATAAATAAGTATGTGTAGGTATACCTATGCACTCTATTCTATTCCATTGATTTATATGTCTATCTTTATGTAAATACCACACTTTTTTGATTACTGTAACTTTGTTGTAAGTCTTGAAATGAAATATTGTAAGTGTTCCAACAACATCTTCTCTTTCTCTTCCCCCTCCTCCCCTTCCCATCTTCTTCCTTTTCTTCCTCTTCTTCTTTTCCTTCCTCTTTTTCTTCTTCTTCATTATTCTAAACTCCTTGCATTTTCATATAAATTTTAGAATTAGCTTGCTGTTTCCAAGAAAAATGTCACCACCTGTGATTTTAATTGAGATTCTGTTGGGTGCCCTGCATCGGCAGGCGGACTCTCAACCACTGCGCCACCAGGGAAGCCCTCTTCCTCATATTTTTATACCACTGTTTAATTTGCCACATTTTGCTATATAGGACCTCATTATCTAGAAATAAGGCAAAACTGCCTTAGGACTGCTTTTATGCTTTTTTTCTCCTTTAAGCAACGGTAGTTTTCTAAACAATAGCATTTTTTGCATAAGTTAAAAACACAGGATATAGGCATATTGGCATATATACGTACTCATGTGAAACATGACATAAGCATATATCAAAATACATGACTGTATAAAAATAAGTATGTATATACACATAAACACATAACTACAAATGCACAATATAAATTTCCAGCTAGATAAATTTATTTACCTTTGGCATCTGGCAGTAACCTGACATCTGCAATAAACTGGTTATTAAATGGACCCATCAGCTTATAAACTGGTACATGTATGCCACAGAGAATGTCTACCTAATATCTGTTAGAGAGGCTGCCTAACCTGAAATTCATTCGCCCATCCTGCTTAATAATAAAGCCCCAGTTTCATTTGGAGGACCAAGGTGCCCAGTTGAGTCTACATTTCATAGCTTCCCTTGTAACTATGTGTGGAGAGGTAAGTTCTGGCCAATGAAACACAAGCAGAGGTCATTGACTGAGATGTCCAAGAAACCCCTTAAAAGTTTAAGGAGTTTTAAACTGGAACACACCCCTTTCTTGCCCTTGCCCTTGCCCTTGCTCTTCTGTCTGAAACATGGAAGTAATCACCATCATCATCATCATCATCATCATCATCATCATCATCATCATGGAATAATAATTCAGCCACTGTCTTTCATCTTGAAGATGAAAACCCATGCACTACTACTGAAAGAACAGAAAGACAGAAAGACCTGGGTCCCTAATACATTTTTGGAGCTACCATGTCAGTGTTAAAGGGCCTATTTCTGGTCTTCATTCATAAAGAGAAAAATCCCACCCTTAATTTGTTTATTTATGACTTAATTCAGTACGTATAAAGGATACCACACTAAAAGTCAAAATGATCATTTATGAGCCAATTAATGGCAAATAAATGAATACAATTCAGATTTTACCTTAATAAAAGCTGCTTTATTTTTCAATATTTATCATTAAAAAGAAGCATAAGATCTTTCAGACCCCATAATTTGGAAGGATTTTATCTGGCAAAACCCACCAAGTCCAGGGTTAATGAGGTTCATGCTGATGAGAACTGAACTCTAGCTGTTAAGTAAATAATACCACCAGTAGGGATTTAGAGCTTTTCATCCCTAAAATTTGTAGCAAATTACAAATAGCCCTATGGGGTAGGTAAAATTACTGACATAATTTTATTGACAGAGAAACTGAGTCCTCAAGTCATAAAATAGCCTGGGGTCTATTTAGTAAATAAGCAACATCAGTTGAGAGAGACTGCAGTTAGTTTCTAAGGCCATCAAAGAGGATTCTTGGGGCTTCCCTGGTGGCGCAGTGGTTGGGAGTCCG
>NW_006774075.1:1272214-1287978 GCF_000442215.2 Lipotes vexillifer
GAAAAAAAAAAAAAAAAAAAAAGAGGATTCTTTAAGGGTCAGCATTTAATGAAACACTGAAAATGCACCCTCCCCATACCCATCATTATCCAAAAAAAGAAGTATGTGCATGTGTTCAAAGCAGGCAGCCAAGGTTTCTTGGTTCTTAGAACCAGTGACTGCCTCAAATGCAAAGATCCTGAAGTCTTTTTATCATTTCTTGTCCCCTTAACCTAGCACAGGGCCGGCACATGATAGGTGCCCCAAAAATGCTTACTGAATGAATTGCCATTTTCTAAAATCATCCTGTGGGCCATGCTACTTGTGAAATTCAACCTTCACTTTGAATCAACGCTATTCCTACGTTAGAGGCAGCCCTTCTTATTCTCTTCATGCCCCCTGCCCCCAAGTTGTCCCTCTCGAGGCAGACACAGCATTCTCATGGGTCCCTCATCACTGTAAATTCAGGCCACCTCCAAAAATGCATCTTCCTTCTTGATTCATTCTTCAGCATGAACAATGCAATGGTTTGATCATAGAGTAATAATTGATGGTTATGATATCTGATGTATAAAAGGTTTGATTTCACGGCTGCATAACTTTTTACAAAACATCATATACAAAAAAATATATATATATATGTCCTGAGTAATACTGAGTAATACTTGCTGGAATACTTTATTTCTAGAGGAGAGCTGCACTGCCCACAGAGACTGATGGGCCACTTTTAAATTAGCAGGAGCTGAAACGTCTGTTCTCCCCTTCCAGGCCGTTGTTATGAACGGTCACATCTGACCAATCTCTTCTTTGCCCCTGCCCTCCAGGTCATCTTGGCTACATGTCTTAAACTTGAGCAATTTGACAGGGTGTTTGATGGAGGTGGCCCTGAGGCAGAAGGCTGGTCTTATTGAATCAAAATGCTGTAGCTTCGCTGAAGACCTCTCATCCAACCACTGTTGAAGGCCTTTGAGGCCCTCATTTACAGCAGGTGGATGAAGTGAACTTCCCATGGTCACTTGACAAGTCAAGGGCCAGGCAGGGCATTCCATAATCAAGTCCAGCGGCTGTGAAACCTCCACTTCTGCCATTTGTCATGCACACTCAGTGTTTCTTAAATAGCAGTCAGGAATTATCTATCCAAAGGGGTTTCTGGGAAAACAGGGGGTCGGAGGAATACAGTTATGGCGAGAGAAATGTATCTCTGCCTGGGGACACAGGCTCAAGATCGGATTCCAGCTTCTCCAAATGAAGAAGAAAACCGGCTTAATAAACATTATTTCCCATTTTCAGTCTACTTCAGAAATCATTATATTCTTGTACCTCTCGGTCTAGACTCAGATAAAGAAAAAGAGTAATAGCATCAAGTCAAAGGAAGGTTCCCTTTTCCTGCCATGAAAACCCAGACCCCTGGGTTGAACTCCCGCCACATTCGAAAGTCACCCTTCCTCCACAACTTCCATCTCCCATCCACCAGACACCCAGAAATGTCAGCTAGACGGAGCGGTTGCAATGCTCTTGGAGAATCGTCACTCTATTTCCAAGACAGAAGTTATTTTTGCACAAAAGGGAGGGGGAGAAGACAGAGGAGAGGTTATTTACAGAAATTAGTTGCAGGGAAAAAAAATGGGACTCTAAATGGAGAGATGATCAACATAGAAATATGTGTTAGAGCCTAATAAGAAGCACATGCTTCACGCAGTACAACTGAATATAACCATTAGCAGCCTGGAAGAGAGGCTGTTTACTGTATTAAAGCTACCTTTACTGGTTGTATAAAAACAAAAAAGGATTGTATTGGGTCCATCGCACTCCCATCTTTTCAATTATAGAGATAGAACAATCTCAGATTCCGAAGCTAACTACAAATCAAAATTGTGTTATGTTATCTGCTGAGACACAAATGGAAAATAAATACTGTTAACTGTCACTTTCCATTAGGTAACAGAAATTCAATTACATTTCAAACAAGCCTCCATGTCAACAGAATAAATCTGTTTCATAAATGAGCAGGTAACCATTTTTGATTCCAACTTCCCAAAGGGAAAAAATCAATTTTAATCACAATTCTTCAATTTTTTTCCATATGAATGTTTTGGAGTCGAGTACATCATCTGGTCTAATAAACAGTGTTGTACAGAAGAAGGGAAGAGAGCTGAAATTGGTTGTTGTTTGTTTCTGGTGCCTTTTAAACCAGAGACTCTTCATGTCCAGCTTAATTGAACTCTGCATTGTTCTGATGCTTTCACTTTAAAAGCAAATGTCAGAAAGCGGGGAAATGCACAAGCGAGATGCTGTCTGCGGTGGCATTAGTTCCAATAAGAAATGTACATAGGGAATAAGAATCAGTTTTAGTGGCAGACCTTGAGAGGGGACACCCTTCCACAAGCCCCACCCCAACTCCCCTTGAAATGTAAGGAGAATCAGGAAAGACAAGTTTCTGTTCTGGAAGATTCAGTCAACCAGAGGACAAGCTGACGAATCTGGGATGACTGAGAGAGCTTGAAGTAAATTGCTCACTCAGTACAAGGGTATTTTGATCTATAAACACTTGCTGGTTACCAGCTTGTGTTGCAATGGGACAGCCTTTTGGAGGGGAGCTTTTTACATTTTACTTGGCTCCTAATAAATGCCAAAGGGTAGTGATTTCCAATAATGGGCCCCCAAACTTATTATAGCTTGTTACAGGACAAAGTACTCCCAACAGCTACTACTTAGAGTCCGAACTATGACGCAGGCACTGCTGCAAGTACTCTGCATAATTATTTCATTTAATCGTCACCAGCAACCCTGTAAGATAGGTCTCAGTCTTAACTCCATAAGTGGATGGAGGCACCGAGAGGTTAAGTACCTGTCCGACTTGCACAGAAAGAATATGGCTGGGCTGGGATTCAAGCCCAGGTAGTCTGACTCCAGAGTCGGTCCTTGCAGCCATCTCCCCGCGAGACTTCCAAATTCAACCCTCCTGGGCTCAGCAATGTTTTAAGTGTTCTAAGTGGATGACCATATGATTCATCGACCAAATCAGAACACTTTTAAAAGCGAAAAGGGATTCTATTAATAATTGTGCCAAAACAGAAGCAAGCTGGAACTGTCCTTGGCAAATAGGTGAACACAGCCCCCTTAATTATGAAGAAGGTATATATGTTATAAAGAGAGTTTGAATGATAAAGGAAGACCTTAGCAAAAGTCATGTGTTACTGGCTTTTAAGAAAGGGGGATAGTGAGCTGACCTACTCATTCTAGAAACTATTAAGCCCCTGATCTATGTCAAGCACTGTGTTAGGTGCTAAGATTATGGCTGAGAATAAGTCAGACAAGGTCGTTGTCCCCTTGAAGTTTACATTCTAGTAGGATGTTGTGAGGTTCAGAATCAATTAAATGAGATAACATGCACAAGAACAGTGGTTTGAGGGCACACTGAAGTGGAATATACAGTAGACCCTTGAACAACATGGGTTTGAACTGAGCAGGTCCACTTATACATGGATTGTTTTCAATAAATACATACTACAGTTCTACACTATCTGCAGTTGGTTGAATCCACGAATGCAGAACTGAGGATACAGAGGGCCAACTGCAAAGCTAAAGTCGGATTTTCAACTGCCCGGAAAAGGGGGAGGGAGTCAGAGCCCCTAATTTCTATGTTGTTCAAGGATCAACTGGACACCCAGCTATCACTAAGAAGCAGGGCATTAAGGTGGAAAGAATAAGAATTGGGGAGTAAAATAGACCTGTATTCTAATTTGGCCTTTACCACTTAACTGTCTGTGTGACCTTGGGCACATTAACAAACCACTCTAAGTCTCCATTTCTCTATCTATAAAATGTAAATAACAATATCTTCAACGCAAAGTGGCAGTAAGAACTGTATTTAATGTATGTTACATGCCTTCTGCAATGTTTGCCACGGCTTAAAACATGGTAGCCATCATCATTACTGGGATGTCTTCTGGGTCCTTGTACTCTGGAGTAGATTCAAAATGCAACAAGCATATAGAATTTAAAGGATATTCACCTGGCTGAATTTGTACAACATTTGAAGGGCCTAAAGGAGATAAGCATGATGAAATCAGGGATATGTCCTCAACCTATGGAAGAAATCCGAATGACACAAAAATGGAAGAGGTGAAGAATAATCAGTACCCATAAGTTAAGAGAACTCCTGTCATCACAGGAGCAGATGACCAAGAAGGGAACAAGGGCAGTATGCTCGTTGGGTTCTTGACTGGGTCACAGATTTACCCCAAGACGTTGGTCAACATAGTGAACATCCATATTCTAGCTCCCTTATCTGCAACTTCTGAGTGATGATCTAAGCCAGAGGATGGCAAACTTCTTCTAAAAAGGGCTTGATAGTAAATAGTTTAGGCTTTACAGGCTGCACAGTCTCTGCTGCAACTACTCAAATCTGTCATTGTAGCGGAAAAGCAGTCAAAGATAATACATTTAAAATCTGGCTGCAGGATGTCTGAAAACTAGGACTATGTCTTATCATCCTTATCTCCCCAACATCTCACTCAGTGCTTAATAAAACTCATTGAATGAACGAATAAGTTAGTGAATAAATGAATCATAAAGCAAAGTTGAAGCTCTCAGTAACACTATTTTGAGTAGTGTTGGTATTTTCAGGTTAATGATGGAGAAAAGAGCAAGAGAGAGGAGTCAGCAGGACTTAGCACTAGCAATAAAAAGGTAAGTATGAGTCAAATAGGGAGTGGGAAGCTAGCAAATGCTTTTGAGGAGGGGTGTGATACAATCAGGTCAATATTAAGGAAAGAATATTCTTAGGTACTGATATATTACAAGAGGGAAGCACGCTTAAAGACAGGGAGACTATTTATCCAGGCAAAAAGGAACCAGGGCCTATACTAGGGTGGTGGCAGTGAGGTTGAAGAGTACAGAGTAAAAACATTTTAGAAATAGAATCAACAGGATTGAACACAGACAATAAGAAGGAAGTTTACACTAAAGATACCCTGTGGTGTTACGTGTTAGCATCTTGAATGACGATGATGAGAAGGCTTATGGGGTGGGAGTGATAACATGGTGACCATGTTAAATTTGACATGTCAAAATCTGGAACATAGGAGAATTTATCGCTGATCAACAACTAAGTGTCACCCTCCCCACCCCCACCCGGTTCTCCAGCTTAGCTACCATCTCCCAACAGAAGAAAAATAACCCTCAGTCTTAGTCAAACACACTGATGAAATCAGTATTCACCCTATCTACACATGTGCTGATTTATTAGTCTAACAGTCCACCAGAAAAGAGGTTAGCTTGGCTTCTTTTTCATTGACTTTAGTGATCTTTTTTCTCTATGTTCAATAACCAGCTATTTACTTCTCTCGAACTGTACTAGAATTTCTCTGAAGATTGGTAGTCACTGGCTTGTAGGATGTCTAAAATCCATCTAATTCTTTCTTAAAAATTAAGTCATCTATAACTTTCCAATCCTCTGGCCTGGCTCCCTTTCTGTGGGATATGCATACAACCACCAACAGTGGTCCTGTGATATATACCCAAGTCCCTGCAGTACTGCGGGTGGCTCAGGACTGGGTCACCACTATGACTCACCCCAACTTTGAAACCACTGAGCACCCAGTTTCAGTTTGAAGGTCATTGCCTTTGATGGCAAAATAAATAAATAAATAGAAATGAGGGGATTGGCTTCCTCTTTGCCCATACCTGCCCCAAGCAATAAGTGTATCTTTTCATCATCATCCAGAGGCAGATCAGGAAGTTGGCCCAGAGTTCAACTTCTCTTGCTTTTCCCTTTAAGAACAACCTCCTTCCCCCAACTGAGGCTCACTGGTCATAGCATGCTGTAGCTTCTGGTTGTTGTAGCATCCGAGCTACGTCCCTCAGAGTCTTGCTCAACAGCTGTGACTATGGCTATGGTGGCAGAAAAGTGGTCCCCCAAAGATGTCAACGTCCTAATGCCCAGAACATGTGAATATGCGAGGTTACACAGCAGAGGGAAATGAAGGTTTCGGAGGGAATTCAGAGTGCTAATCAGCTAACCTTAAAATAGAGAGATTATATTGGTTATATATAATGGTTATATATATATGGTTGTGGTTAATCACTCATCACAGTGGAAGAGGTATTCAGAAGAGAGAACCAGAGAAACGGCAGCATGAGAAGGACTCAGCTGGATGTCACTGGATTTAAAGACAGAACGGGGTCACAAACCAAGGAATGCAGACAGCCTCCGGAAACTTGAAAAGGCAAGGGAAGAGATTCTGATCTAGAGCCTTCAAAAGGAACACAGTCCCACCAAAACCTCGATTTTAGCCCCATGAGACCCATCTCAGACTTCTGACCTACACAACTGTAAGATAATACATTTGTGTTGTCCTAAGCCATCAAGTTTATGGTAATTTGTACAACAGCAATAGGAAACTTATACAGTAGCACGTGCTGAATGATTTTCAGGCTTATGCTATCATTTTTTCTACCCAGTTATACATCTTATCAAATCAAAAGCTGCTTTCAAGCACTGCCTTATTCATTTTTCCATACTGTAAAACAAATATGATGCACACATGGTAGGTGCTTAAAATTTTTGTTGCTTTTACTTAAAAAAAAAAAAAGTTATAAAAGAAGGACTAAAAAAGATCTACGCCAAAATGTTAGTGGCTATTCAAGTGGTGATACTCTGTGAGGGTTTTATTTTCTTCTGTAGCAAGGTAGAGAAAATACTTTCAAGATTCCTTTTAGGAAGAGTCCTGTTTGCATTTGGGACTATTTCTAGATAAGTCTCTTGGGATGGAGAAGAGACATGGAGGGTTTGCACAAGCAAGACCCCCAAAATCAAAAGGACCAGTTAATAACAGCTCTGTTGCGGCTAGCCTCGGGTCTGACATTCATGGCTTCCCTCTTCCCACCTTTGTAAATAGTCTCTCTATTAAACCTTGCTCAAATTAGTCTAACTCAAGTGTGACTTCTGTTTCCTCTTGGGAGTCTGACTGGTACAGTGACCTAGTACACACACACACACACACACACACACACACACACACACACACACACCTGAAAGTTGTTTCTTGAAAGTTTCAACAAACAGTTTATCTGGCCATGCCTTATGCTGCCTCACCAAATAACCAAAATTTATTTCATGACCCTCATTTTGAAAGACCCCTTTCAGACTACATCCATGGTAGGAAACACAGGGGGAGAAAACCTAGTTAAGTGTGTTCTGCACTGGAAAAACTAAGAGAGAAATTTGGGACCTAGGAAAGAGAAAAAGGGGTGGCGGTAGAGAAGAATAAAGGAAATGGCCAAGTAATATGGCAAGGCTGTCAAATGGCTGATAAGAATAGGCATTTCTATCTTCAATTTGAGGTGATTTGTTTTGCTCTAACTTAAGCATCTTCCGTCTCCCAAACCCTTAAGTAAAGTTTGCTATATATACAAATGTCTTGCATGCATGGATGTGGGTTTGTTTATGGATTTGTTTGTTTATTGAAAAGGGGAGAGAAAATTGAGTCAAGGAACAAAAGGTTCACTTCCAGGTCTATATAGTTAAAGTAGGAAGACACCCATGAGGCATCTCTATGGTCCAGAGGCAGTGGTTCCATGAAAAGGGTGTCAAGTTCCCACAAGCTGTATAGTGGGGTTTCACCCAATCTGTCAAAACACTGGAGGCAGCTCTCCCCATTTGACACTTGGATACAGTTCTTTCTTTCTGCTTATATTACATTTTCTACAATAAATATATATTACTTTCAAAAAGAGGAAAAATGTCTTCTCCAAACATTTGTTTGAACTGAATGATGTCAAAGGCGCATGCTATATGCCTGCCATTGGGGTAGGCACTCTTGTGAATTTGAGGCAATTAATTCTAATACCTGTCCTTGGTCTCAAGAAGCTTATACTCTCCCGAAAATAGGGGGAAGCAAGGAAGAAGCTGAAAACAATTCTATTTTGCTACTGGACATGGTTCAAAAAAAAAAAAAAATCAGGAGAGTTAAGAGTCATTGAGAAACACAAGACTAAAAGGACCATGAGTTGATAAAGGCAGATTCTCTGAGGAGCTCAGGTACAGAAGAGGAAAAGGAAGTCTTGATTTAATACCAGCAGAGGAGCTGGTTCAGAAGATGAAGTTGTTGGAGCCATTAATTAACAGTGACCAGAGCCCCAGCTGACTCATGAGCCCACCCTCATTTCCAGTGCTGGCTTTTTTCACTAGCTTGCCCTGCCTGTTTTAACAAATAGCCAAGACAGTACTATAGCAGTGCTATCCCCTGCCTCATCCTTTAGAGAGTGGATAGGACACAGACCCTGGTTCCAGAGCTCCAATGCCCAAATTCCCTGCCTTTCCCAAGTAACAGAGAGTACAGCTACTCCCCCAGGAAAAAAGAAAAAGAAAAGTAACTTTAAAAGCATGTCTTCTCTAAGGTACATTTAAATCAGGTTAACTAAACACATGCAAGGATGCTCAACATCACTAATCATTAGAGAAATGCAAATCAAAACTACAATGAGGTATCACCTCACAGCAGTCAGAATGGCCAACATCAAAAAAATCTACAAACAATAAATGCTGGAGAGGGTGTGGAGGAAAGGGACCCCTCTTGCACTGTTGGTGGGAATGTAAATTGATACAGCCACTATGGAGAACAGGTTCCTTAAAAACCTACAAATAGAACTACCATACGACCCAGCAATCCCACTACTGGGCATATACCCTGAGAAAACCATAATTCAAAAAGAGTCATGTACCGCAATGTTCATTGCAGCACTATTCACAATAGCCAGGACATGGAAGCAACCTAAGTGTCCATCGACAGATGAATGGATAAAGAAGATGTGGCACATATATACAATGGAATATTACTCAGCCATAAAAAGAAATGAAATTGAGTTATTTGTAGTGAGGTGGATGGACCTACAGTCTGTCATACAGAGTGAAGTAAGTCAGAAAGAGAAAAACAAATACCATATGCTAACACACATATAAGGAATCTAAAAAAATGGTTCTGAAGAACCTAGGGGCAGTACAGGAATAAAGACGCAGACGTAGAGAATGGACTTGAGGACATGGGGAGGGGAAAGGGTAAGCTGGGACGAAGCGAGAGAGTGGCATGGACATATATACACTACCAAACGTAAAACAGATAGCTAGTGGGAAGCAGCCACATAGCACAGGGAGATCAGCTCCATGCTTTGTGTCCACCTAGAGGGGTGGGGTAGGGAGGGTGGGAGGGAGGGAGATGCAAGAGGGAGGAGATATGGGGATATATGTATATGTATAGCTGATTCACTTTGTTATAAAGCAGAAACTAACACACCATTGTAAAGCGATTATACTCCAATAAAGATATAAAAAATAAAATAAAATAAATCAGGTTAATTTTTTTCAATTTGCTAGGTTTAGGGTCATATTCTCTTGCCTTAATTTTTTAACAAGCAGAAATGTTTTTTGAGTTATGTAGTACGGAGGGATTAATTATACTCTTTACCACATGGACAGTATGGGATTTGTTTGCCATCTATTTGCCTTGGAGTTCATCTCAGAAAAATTGACTGTGTTAGTAAAAGGCTGCTTGAGCTGAACAGACAATGGCTTGCAAGCTGCATCCAAAGACCTCGGGTTCTATGAAGGTGTCTCAGGGGTCAAGTGTGAGAGTGAGAGGGAGGGCTGTAGACCATCTCACTTTAAATAGAGCTATTTGAGGTTCTGCATAATATTTCATTGGAAATAAAACAGGGGAAGGTTTCCTGTAGCTTAAAAAAAATTGTAAACCACTGATTCTCATTCTATTTGCTCATTTCACAGATGGAATAAAAGGGGTCCCAAGAAAATGGGAGACTTACCCAGGATCACCCAGCTAACTGGTAATGGAATGAAGGTGAAATCTCTAAGAGGACTGACACAAACAGAGAAAATCACAGTCATATCAGTGATTTCTTTCAACCTTTCAGAATGAGGTACCAGAAAATGGAAAAGACTTGAGGAGTTAGTATATTAAAGAAGAAAAAAGCCCAGTACTCCTGGTTTCATTCATTTATTCAACAAATATTATTGAGCACCTTCTATATATCAGATACTGTGCCAAGCACTGAGGTAGAACCACATTCAAGATAGAAAAGGATGTCTTCTAGGAGCTCACGCTCCAGTGTGAAAGAAAAAGAAAAGATTACAAACCAATAAATAAAATAATTACAGATGCGATACATGCCACAAGGGAAATATACAAGACGAGGTAGTAGGTAAGTCTACAGATTGGTTAGGAAAGGTCACTTTAAGGAGCTGATAACCTGAATTTAAGCAGAAGGAAAAGAAGGAGCCAGTAATGCAAAAGGGTTAGAGAGAACATTCCAGATAAAAAGAACTCTAAGTGAAAAATCCCGGAAGTGAGAAAGACTGGGACTCATTCAAGAAACAGATAAGGGGACAGTGTGGCTGGAACCCAGTGGAGACAGTGGCCAACATGAGGTTGGAGAGGTGAACAGAAACCAGATCACATATGACCATGTGGACCATGGTGAAATACTTAGATTTTATGTTAAGAGCAAAGAATCTAAATCACTGAAGAGTTTTTAGACAAAGAGTCATATAATCTGACTTATATCTGAAGAATACTCTGGCTGGTGTGTGATGCCTAGTTTGTAGGGGATATAGGGTAAATGCAAGGAAGACTAATAATGAGAGGCTATTGCATTAGTCAAGGAAAGAGATAATGGTGGTAAAGGTAAAGGTAAAGGTGGTAATATTAAAGACAGAGAGAAGTGTATGAATTCAAAGGATATGTTCCATAGAAAGCCAATAGGATTTGCTGATGAACTGAATGGGGAGGAGTAGTGAGGAAAATTGTGCTGAGTGGCTCCCAGCTGAACATCAGGGGGGATGGTATTTCCATTTATTGAGATTGAGGGGAGGGATATTTTGCATAGAGAAGTCAAAGTATTCATTTCAGGTATATTATATTTGAGATGTATACTGGATATCCAAATGGAGATGATGAGTAGGACTTTGGCTATACACATATAGAGCTCAAGAGAGTGTTGAGGGATGAAGTTGAAAATGTGGCATCTGTAACTTGGAGATGGTATTTAAAAACTTAAAGTTGGGGAGATTCACCTCCAGTGTGGCTGAAAATGCTCCTGTCAGACAGACCATCCCACAGATAAGAGCTATAAACTCCAGACAAAATACCAAAAACAGCTACATAAGGCTCTGCAAAGTAAACGAAAGTAGACAGATTCTAGAAAGGAATTGTTAGATTTTAGAAAGGAATTGATATTTGGAAAAAGATATTGTAATAGATGAGTTTCCCATTTTTATGGGTTTTAGCTTATGTGGGGCTAGCGGGGTGGGGAACCTGTCTTTCTGGCCTGAGAAATCAGAGGACAGCAAATCTCTGTGACCCTGAACCACAACTGATGAGGCCAACTGAAAGCTCCTCAGCTGATAAAATACCTGAACTGAGATTTCAGCTGCTGCTATCCAAGAAATAGAGTTTTCTAAGTTCAAACAAATTAACTGCCTACTAAAACAAAACAAAAGAAATCAACTCTTTGAAAACTGTAACAGAATCCAGAATCTCCATGACAAAATCTGCAATACCTGGGATACAATCTAAAATTACTCAACACATGCAAAAGGGAAGAGATATGGGGACATACGTATATGTATAACTGATTCACTATGTTATAAAGCAGAAACTGACACACCATTGAAAAGTAATTATACTCTAATAAAGATGTTTAAAAAAAATAGAAATTAAAAAAAAATAGTATATGTATAACTGATTCACTTTGTTATAAAGCAGAAACTAACACACCATTGTAAAGCAATTATACACCAATAAAGATGTAAAAAATAAATTAATTAAAAATAAATAAAGGGCTTCCCTGGTGGTGCAGTGGTTGGGGGTCCGCCTGCCGATGCAGGGGATGCGGGTTCGTGCCCCGGTCTGGGAGGATACCACATGCCGCAGAGTGGCTGGGCCTGTGAGCCACGGCCGCTGAGCCTGCGTGTCTGGAGCCTGTGCTCCACAGCGGGAGAGGCCACAGCAGTGAGAGGCCCACGTACCGCAAAAAAAATAATAAAATAAAAATAAATAAATAAATAAATAAATAAAATTACTCAACATACCAAAATCTAGGCAACTGTGACCAGTATTAAAAGAAAAACAATCAATGGAGAATAACCACAAGATAACCCAGATGTTAGCATTAGCAGACTATGCTTTTAGAACAACTATTAGAAATTTGAAGTGGATAATGTGGGGAGGGATAAATTGGGAGACTGGGATTGACATATACACACTACTATATATAAAATAGATAACTAATAACAACCTGCTATATAGCACAGGGAGCTCTACTCAATACTCTGTAATGGCCTTTATGGGAAAAGAATCTAAAAAAAAAAAAAAAAGAGGGGCTATATGTATTTGTACAACTGATTCACTTTGCTGTACACCTGAAACTAACACAACACTGTAAATCAACTATACTCCAATAAAAATTTTTACAAAGAAAGAAATTTGACCAATGATGTAAAACAAAGCATATTTGTAACGAATGAGTAGATAGGAATCTCACAAAGAAAAATAAATACTACCCCCAAAAAATCAAATGGAGATTAGGAACCAAGATGGCAGAGTAGAAGGACGTGCTCTCACTCCCTCTTGCGAGAACACCAGAATCACAACTAGCTGCTGGACAATCATCAACAGGAAGACACTGGAACTCACCAAAAAAGATACCCCAAATCCAAAGACAAAGGAGAAGCCACAATGAGATTGTAGGAGGGGTGCAATAACAGTAAAAAGAAATCCCATAACTGCTGGGTGGGTAACTCACAGACTGGAGACCACTTATACCACAGAAGTCCACCCACTGGAGTGAAGGTTCTGAGCCCTATGTCAGGTTCCCAACCTAGGGTTCCGGAAACAGGAGGAGGAATTCCTAGAGAATCAGATTTTGAAGGCTAGTGGGATTTGACTGCAGGACTTCAACAGGACTGGGGAAAACAGAGACTCCACTCTTGGAGGGCACACACAAAGTAGTGTGCACATCGGGACCCAGGGGAAGGAGCAGTGACCCCAGAGGAGACTGAACAAGACCTACCTTCTAGTGCTGGAGGGTTTCCTGCACAGGTAGGCGGTGACTGTGTCTCACCGTGGGGACAAGGACACTGGCAGCAGAAGTTCTGGGAAGTACTCCTTGGCATGAGCCCTCCCAGAGTCTGCAATTAGCCCCACCAAAGAGCCCAGGTAGGCTCCAGTGTTGGGTTGCCTCAGGCCAAACAACCAACAGGGAGGAAGCCCAGCCCCACCCATCAGCAGTCAAGCAGATTAAAGTTTTCCTGAGCTCTGCCCACCAGAGCAACAGTCCCTCCCATCAGGAAACTTGCACAAGCCTCTTAGATAGCTTCATCCACCAGAGGGCAGACAGCGGAAGCAAGAATATCTACAATCCTGCAGCCTGTGGAACAAAAACCACATTCACAGAAAGACAGACAAGATGAAAAGGCAGAGGGCTATGTACCAGATGAAGGAACAAGATAAAACCCCAGGAAAACAATTAAATGAAGTGGAGATAGGCAACCTTCCAGAAAAAGAATTCAGAATAATGATAGTGAAGATAATCCCGGACCTGGGAAAAAGAATGGAGGCAAAGATCAAGAAGATGCAAGAAATGTTTAACAAAGACCTAGAAGAATTAAAGAACAAACAAACAGAAATGAACAATACAATAACTGAAAAGAAAACTACACTAGAAGGAATCAATAGTAGAATAACTGAGGCAGAAGAACGGATAAGTGACCTGGAAGACAGAATGGTGGAATTCACTGCTGAGGAACAGAATAAAGAAAAAAGAATGAAAAGAAAGGAAGACAGCCTAAGAGACCTCTGGGACAACATTAAACACAACAACATTCACATTATAGGGGTCCCAGAAAGAGAAGAGAGAAAGAAAGGACCTGAGAAAATATTTGAAGAGATTATAGTCGAAAACTTCCCTAACATGGGAAAGGAAATAGCCACCCAAGTCCAGGAAGCACAGAGGGTCCCATACAGGATAAACCCAAGGGGAAACATGCCAAGACACATAGTAATCAAACTGGCAAAAATTAAAGACAAAGAAAAGTTATTGAAAGCAGCAAGGGAAAAATGACAAATAACATACAAGGGAACTCCCATAAGGTTAACAGCTGGTTTCTCAGCAGAAACTCTGCAAGCTAGAAGGGAGTGGCATGATATACTTAAAGTGATGAAGGGGAAGAACCTACAACCAAGATTACTCTACCAGGCAAGGATCTCATTCAGGTTCGATGGAGAAATCAAAAGATTTACAGACAAGCCAAAGCTAAGAGAATTCAGCACCACCAAACCAGGTCTACAACAAATGCTAAAGGAACTTCTCTAAGCGGGAAACACAAGAGAAGAAAAAGACCTACAAAAACAAACCCAAAACAATTAAGAAAATGGTCATAGGAACATACATAGCAACACTTACCTTAAACATGAATGGATTAAATGCTCCATCCAAAAGACACAGGCTTGCTGAATGGATACAAAAACAAGACCCATCTATATGCTGTCTACAAAAGACCCACTTCAGACCTAGGGACACATACAGACTGAAAGTGAGGAGATGGAAAAAGATATTCCATGCAAATGGAAATCAAAAGAAAGCTGGAGTAGCAATACTCATATCAGATAAAATAGGCTTTAAAATAAAGAATGTTACAAGAGACAAGGAAGGACACTACAAAATGATCAAGGGATCAATCCAAGAAGAAGATATAACAATTATAAATATATATGAACCCAACATAGGAGCACCTCATTACATAAGGCAACTGCTAACAGCTATAAAAGAGGAAATCGACAGTAACACAGTAATAGTGCGGGACTTTTAACACCTCACTTACACCAATTGGCAGATCATCCAAAATGAAAATAAATAAGGAAACAGAAGCTTTAAATGACACAATAGACCACAGAGATTTAATTGATATTTATAGGACATTCCATCCCAAAACAGCAGATTACACTTTCTTCTCAACTGCGCATGGAACATTCTCCAGGATAGATCACATCTTGGGTCACAAATCAAGCTTCAGTAAATTTAAGAAAACTGAAATCATATCAAGCGTCTTTTCTGACCACAACGATATGAGATTAGAAATGAATTACAGGGAAAAAAACGTAAATAACACAAACACATGGAGGCTAAACAATACGTTACTAAATAACCAAGAGATCACTGAAGAAATCAAAGAGGAAATCAGAAATACCTAGAGACAAAGGACAATGAAAACACGACGATCCGAAACCTATGGGCTGCAGCAAAAGCAGTTCTAAGAGGGAAGTTTATAGCTATACAAGCCTACCTCAAGAAACAAGAAAAATGTCAAATAAACAATCTAACCTTACACCTAAAGGAACTACAGAAAGAAGAACAAACAAAACCCAAAGTTAGTAGAAGGAAAGAAATCATAAAGATCAGAGCAGAAATAAATGAAATAGAAACAAAGAAAACAATAGCAAAGATCAATAAAACTAAAAGCTGGTTCGTGGAGACGATAAACAAAATTGCTAAACCATTAGCCAGACTCATCAAGAAAAAGAGGGAGGGCTTCCCTGGTGGTGCAGTGGTTGAGAGTCCGACTGCCAATGCAGGGGACACGGGTTCATGCCCCAGTCCAGGAAGATCCCACATGGCGTGGAGTGGCTGGGCCTGTGAGCCATGGCCGCTGAGCCTGCGCGTCTGGAGCCTGTGCTCCACAACGGGAGAGGCCACAACAGTGAGAGGCCCAC
>NW_006774075.1:1287988-1295406 GCF_000442215.2 Lipotes vexillifer
AAAAAAAAAAAAAAAAAAAAAATCTTCCAACAAACAAAAGTCCAGGACCAGAGGGCTTCACAGGTGAATTCTATCAAACATTTAGAGAAGAAATAACCCCCAATCTTCTCAAACTCTTCCAAAAAATTGCAGAGGAAGGAACACTCCCAAACTCATTCTACGAAGCCACCATCACCCTGATACCAAAACCAGACAAAGGTACTACAAATAAAGAAAATTACAGACCAATATCACTGATGAATATAGATGCAAAAATCCTCAATAAAATACTAGCAAACAGAATCGAGCAATACATTAAAAGGATCATACACCATGATCAAGTGGGATTTAACCCAGGGATGCAAGCATTCTTCAGTATAGGTAAATCAATCAGTGTGATAAACCATATTAACAAATTGAAGAATAAAAACTATATGATCATCTCAATAGATGCAAAAAAGTTTTGACAAAATTCAACACCCATTTATGATAAAAACTCTCCAGAAAGTGGAGAGTTACCTCAACATAATAAAAGCTATATAGGACAAACCCACAGCAAACATCATTCTCAATGGTGAAAAACTGAAAGCATTTCCTCTAAGATCAGGAACAAGACAAGGATGTCCACTCTCACCACTATTATTCAACATAGTTTTGGAAGTCCTAGCCATGGCAATCAGAGAAGAAAAAGAAATAAAAGGAAAACAGATTGGAAAAGAAGGAGTAAAACTGTCTCTGTTTGCAGATGACATGATACTATACATTGAGAATCCTAAAGATGCCAACAGAAAACTACTAGAGCTAATCAATGAATTTGGTAAAGTTGCAGGATACAAAATTAATGCACAGAAATCTCTTGCATTCCTATACACTAATGATAAAAAATATGGAAGAGAAATTAAGGAAACACTCCCATTTACCACTGCAACAAGAAGAATAAAATACCTAGGAATAAACCTACCTAGGGAGACAAAAGACCTGTATGCAGAAAACTATAAGACACTGATGAAAGTAATTAAAGATGATACCAACAGATGGAGAGATATACCATGTTCTTGTATTGGAAGAATAAATATTGTGAAAATAACTCTACTACCCAAAGTAATCTACAGATTCAGTGCAATTCCTATCAAATTACCAATGGTGTTTTTTACGGAACTAGAACAAAAAATCTTAAAATTTGTATGGAGACAGAAAAGACCCCGAATAGCCAAAGCAGTCTTGAGGGAAAAAAACGGAGCTGGAGGAATCAGACTCCCTGACTTCAGACTATACTTCAAAGCTACAGTAATCAAGACAATATGGTACTATAAAGCTACAGTAATCAAGACAATATGGTACAGTAATCAACACAATACAGTACAATCAAGACAAACTGGCACAAAAACAGAAACACAGATCAATGGAACAGGATAGAAAGCCCAGAGATAAACCCACACACCCATGGTCAACTAATCTATGACAAAGGCGGCAAGGATGTACAATGGAGAAAAGACAGTCTCTTCAATAAGTGGTGCTGGGAAATCTGGACAGCTACATGTAAAAGAATAAAATTAGAACACTCCCTAACACCATACACAAAATTAACTCAAAATGGATTAGAGACCTAAATGTAAGACCGGACACTATAAAACTCTTAGAAGAAAACATAGGAAGAACACTCTTTGACATAAATCACAGCAAGATCTTTTTTGATCCACCTCCTAGAGTAATGGAAATAAAAAGAAAAATAAACAAATGGGACCTAATGAAACTTAAAAGCTTTTGCACAGCATAGGAAACCATAAACAAAACAAAAAGACAACCCTCAGAATAGGAGAAAATATTTGCAAACAAATCAATGGACAAAGGATTAGTCTCCAAAATATATAAACAGCTCATGCAGCTCAATATTAAAGAAACAAACAACCCAATCCAAAAATAGGCAGAAGACCTAAATAGACATTTCTCCACAGAAGATATACAGATGGCCAAGAAGCACATGAAAAGCTGCTCAGCTTCACTAATTATTAGAGAAATGCAAATCAAAACTACAATGAGGTATCACCTCACAGCAGTTAGAATGGGCATCATCAGAAAATCTACAAACAACAAATGCTGGAGAGGGTGTGGAGAAAAGGTAACCCTCTTGCATTGTTGGTGGGAATGTAAATTGGTACAGCCACTATGGAGAACAGTATGGAGGTTCCTTAAAAAGCTAAAAATAGAGTTACCATATGATCCAGCAATCCCACTACTGGGCATATACCCAGAGAAAATCATGATTCAAAATGATACATGCACCCCAATGTTCATTGCAGCACTCTTTACAATAGCCAGGTCATGGAAGCAACCTAAATGCCCAACGACAGACAAATGGATAAAGAAGATGTGGTACATATATACAATGGAATAATAACTCAGCCATAAAAAGGAACAAAACTGGGTCATTTGTAGAGACGTGGATGGTTCCAGAGACTGTCATACAGAGTGAAGTCAGATAGAGAAAAACAAATATCGTATATTAACACATATCTGTGGAATCTAGAAAAATGGTACAGATGAACCAGTTTGTAGGACAGAAATTGAGACACAGATGTAGAGAACAAACGTATGGACACCAAGGGGGAAAGCGGCGGGGGGTGGGGGTGGGGGTGTGATGAATTGGGAGATTGGGATTGACATGTATACACTGATGTGTATAAAATGTATGACTAATAAGAGCCTGCTGTATAAAAAAATTAATTAAATTTTAAAAAAATCAAATGGAATTTCTAGAACTAAAAATGAATATCTGAAATTCTTTTTAAAAAAATCATTAGATGGGCTTAACAGACCAGACAAATGATTCAATGAACTTGAATATAGATAAATAGGTACTATATAATCTGAAGAACAGAGGGGGAAACACTTTTTTTTAATGAACAGAGCCTCAGTGGGGCAATATCAAAAGCTCTAACATATGTTTAAATAGAAATGTTAAATAATATCACCTAGGAGGACAGAGAAAAGGAGGGGGTCCAAGGAATATGCCCTGAGGGGGTTCCATCGTAGAAAGAATCAACAAAGAAGATGGAGAAGAAATGCTTTAATTTTCTTGTCTATCAGAAAATCCACTTTGATGTTTTGCTTTTGTCTTTGTTTTATATCTACAAATACAGCAACCAAAACAAGTCAGATGGGGGGACGGAATTTCATCTACTAAAGTTGCAACTTACTGACACTATCAATACCTCTGTCTCTACTCTGTTACTAAGACCTAACCAGTAGTGTGAACTACAGTGATTTCTTAAAGCACAAAGGAATTTACTTTCCTAGAAGTTTTTTTTTTTTTAGTTTGTTTACTGCTTCATCTCACAATAAAACTGTGGATAACATTCATCCAGGAATTCGACCATGAAAAATCCCCTGAAAAAGAGATTCCAAATTTTAATCCATAATCAGAACAAAATTCATACCATACAAAAGTTAAAACAGTGACCAAAAAAAAAAGTCAGAAAACCAGCAAGGTTCAGAAGCTTATTGAGACCAAAGAAAACGGATATTTCAAGAAATTGAAATCCATTCCAGTGTGAGGCTTACAGAAGAACAAACTTTAGCAGGTGAGATGTAAAGTGAAGATTAGAGAGGATTAAAAATGGTGTTTGAAAACAAACAGCCAATGATAACAACAAATAATATTAAATTCTTTAAATACATCAGAAATAAGACTGCTGCAAAGGGATCGGTGAATTGGCTAGACAAGCAGTGCACAAAGGAGATATTCAAAAGGATAAGGAGATTGCAGGGAAACTAAATAATGAATTTGCATCCGTTTTCACACTGGAGAATAAAGCAATAGAGGAAAGGGAGGAAAAACCTTATTATGTGAAAGAGAGGCCCAGCTTAGATTGAGACATCAAAGACAACCATGAGTCAATGAAACGGTAAAAGAAGGTATTGCCATGTTCCAGCCAAAGCAGGAGGCATTCACCAGAGAATCCAGAAGTGCAAAATGTTTGTAATCTCTGATTCCTTATAGCTTTACCATTTAACATTTAAAAGGCTTCATTCATACTGCAGTGAACTGGAAGGCAAGTTACACTCTACTGTGGTTGGAAAATATACTTGATTCTATGGTAGAGTGATCTCCAAACAGCAAAATACCCAGCCAGTATATTATAACTCAACTGGCTGGTTGATCAGAAGTTAAACAAGATTCTGGAGCTTTAATCCAGCCCATCTCAGAATGTATGGAAATGGAAATTGTCATATATGTCTAGTAGGAGGATAAACTGGTACCAGCAGCTTTGGAGAACATTTGTAATATCTAATAAAGTTTAAAATGTATATGCGAAATGAAGCACCAATTTCACATTAGGTGCAAATGCTAAAGAAACTCTAGGAGAAATTACAAGATTACTCACTGAAAGATTATTTCTAGAGGTGAAAAATTGGTAACAATATAAATGTTCATAGATGGAAGAATGGATAAACAAAGTATATTCATACAATGAAATACAAAAGGATGTTTTCAACTCCTAATTAACTAGATCTATATGTATCTGCTTACATACTTCAAAATCACAACACTGAGTGAAAAAAGCAAGTCAATAACACCTAAAATTATAGAATACACTTTTTACATATTCATATTTTAGGTAAGTAAACAAATACACTAGTAAGATATACAACAAATTCATATTATGGGATGCCTCTGGAAAGATTGGGAGGGTCATGGAACTAGGGACGGATTGAATATTTCACTTTATCTTTTGAAGATCTATTTCTTTAATAAAAAATTTGAGGAAAATATGACAAAATATTAGCAATTATCAATTCTGGGTGGTGGTAATAGAATTTTTGTTATAGTACTTTTTTTCTTTTCTTTCTTCCTTTTTAATTTTCAAGAAAAAAAAAGTGTTCTGTCTATCACCTGGGTACAAAGCTTAACTTTATTAAATTGCTTACTACTGAATGTACTGAGAGCTATTACTAACCTAAACTCAAAATTTGCCTTGGAAATCGAAGGTGAAGGCAGAAACATTCTCTTCTGCTAACTTAGATCATGATACTATTGTCAGCATCTCTTCAGTCCCTAAGGCTGCCTGTTTTCTACCATCCAAGAATTCATGAAGAATAATTAACAGCTCAATGGCATTCCATTTTTGCCAGAAAGTTTGACTCCATTGTACAGAATAATCAACAGAGGCCTTAGGTGTTAAGGAAAGAAAAGAAATCAAAACAAACTAGAACTCAGGGGTCCAGACCCCCTTATGTCCAAAAGACTTTCTTCCCACCATTATGTTTAATATTTGGCAGTTCTCTTTGAATTGAGTTCATAGAGTCAAGCCCAGAGATGACAAACAGCTGACATCTTGCGTACCACTTCTGAACAATGATAGGTTCCTGGACCTTATGTTGAAAGGTTGCTGATGCCACTAAGGTCAGTAGGAAAGTGTCATGATGGATTTGCAATGTCTGCATGAGCACAGGAGTGGGGGAAGAGGGGTTGTAAACCAAGCATCTGCTCTCCCAGGTTTAGCCACTTGAAGAAAATGGTCTTGGAGAGGCTAAAACTGAAAATACATGGTGTTTTACGGTATTAGGCCCCAAACATCTTACAGAATTCCATCCAAGAGTGCATAAGCTGCTGAACATTCAAAAGTACACCTGGGATACGAGATACATCAATAAACCAAGGCTTTCTTCACTGACCAGCCGGGCTCAGGCCAAGCCTTCACATGCCAATGACCCTGCAGCAGTGGTTCTCAACCAGGGCCAATTTTACTGCACTCCCAGGGGACATTTAGCAACGTCTGGAGACACTGTGGTTGTCACAACTAGGACAATGCAACGGGCATCTAGTGGGTAGAGGTTAAGGATTCTGGAAAACATCATACAGTGCAATGCACAGGACAGTCCCCAAAGGAATTATCCAGCCCAAATTGTCAATAGCGCCACAGTTGAGAAACTCTTCCCTGAAGGTCAGAACATTTGCAGGTTACACTGCCAGGGCCTTGCTGGGCATTCAAAGCCAGACAAAACGGGGGCATTCTAAAGGTTCCATCCTGGATCTGCTCTTCAGAAAGGACACTTCATATCCAAGGGCTCTGGCCTGCATGAAGAGCCATAGGCCGGCATGCAACCAATGCCCCAGAGGCCAGGCCAAGGGAGCAGCTTCTGAAGCCAGCACTTTTCATTCCGACCCTTGAGGTTGGGGGCTCTGCTCCATTTGTCCCTTCTGTTGGACCCAGAATGATTTTCAGGATCATTAATGCTCTCATCTGTCTTGGTCTAGCTCGAAGATCACAATTTCTTCCGAAGCAAGGGGTCAACCAAGGTGATGCTGCATTTGTCAAGACCAAATGTTTCTGCCACAGGGGGTTCCATCTTGGGTGGGCAGAGACACCTATAGCAGGGCTAAGGAGAGACAGATACCAGGGCCAGATGAACCAACCACATCTCTGTAGCTGCTGAGTCAGCTTAGCATCCATGTCAAGTCTCTAAACCAGTTAGCACAAAGTCCCAATGCTTTACTTTCAATGGTTATTTAGTGGGCTATAATTCAATAACCTGTAGTCCTGTCACCCTCTTGAAGCAAAAGGAAAGAGGCATGATTATGCTGCTGAGGGGGCTTCGCTGCAAATGAGGTTGTTCCACAAACACCAATCTAAGAATACTTTTCAGAAACCCTCCATGTCAGTTTCTGTAAAGGTGTCTTCCCACAGGGGCAGTGGCAAGACCCAAAGTCCACACTTGGCTCTGCCATTTACTCATGCAAGGCCTTGCCTTTGACGTCTCTGAGCTTCCATTTCATCTTCTGCAAAATGGTAATAACAGTGCCTACCTTTAAGGACTGGCTTTGAGAGTGAAATGAGATCACATGAGATCACATATATACCTTGCCTGACACACTGTAAGAACTCTGAAAATGGAAATTAATATTTAAAAGTCTTCTGGAAAGGTAGGCTTTCATTAAGCTACCATGTCTTGGGCTAATTCAGTACAGTTATGACTGTAAACATTCCTACCATTTCCATAACCCTCCAGCAGAACCCACATTCATTTCTGCTATGTGTGCACGTGGGGGGAGAAGAAAATTACTTTATTTTGATTCGGAAAAATAAAAAGAAATAGAGGTATCAAGCTGTAACTCAGGACTGTTCCAAGCACTTTGTGGCTTAATCCTCACCATCACCCTATAGATAAGTAATATTATCCCCATTTTACAGATGAGGAAGATGTGGCTTAAAAAGGTTATGTAAGTAGCTCACCCGTGGTCACTCAGCCAGTTGGGTAGCCTTTAACCACAGCTGCTTACCTCTATTCATTCATTTATTTGTTGATTAATAAGCAGGTACTGAATCTAGCTATATTCCAACCCTATTCTAGGCTCTGGGGATACAGAAGTCATTCATTCAGTGGGTATTGATTGAGCAAGGCCCTGACATTCAGCAGGGAGTATGGCCAGTCTGGTG
>NW_006774075.1:1295416-1319451 GCF_000442215.2 Lipotes vexillifer
CAGTCTGGTGGAGTGAAATCAAATGTCCAGAAGTGCTATGGCTCCATGACAGAAGGGAAAGGGATGAAAGAATAGTGGTCCAGAAAGGCTTCATAGCAGAGGGGACTTTGAGAAGTCCAGTTTTAGCAGGACTTAAGCAAGAAGAGGAGACAACAAACACCAAAAGAATTATCCCTGAAAAACCTGCAGGTAGATGGCTACTTGGCACCCTGTAGACAGAGAAACCAGTTGTTTGGCTGGACTTTTCCCTTCAGAGCTGGCTGCCACACTCCACAGCCCCCAGCCCAACCTCGGACAAGCATCCATCTTTACCCAAGTACAAGAAAAGAATAAATTCCACAGGACAGCATTTCAAAGCACCTACCAAGACGAACATGCACTCTGGCCTGGTTTTTTGTTTGGGAAAATTGTGTGCTAAAAACAGCAGATAAAAAGGAATCTGTGGGCATAATTTATTTAGACTTTCTAAAGACTGTTAAGAAGGTCTCTCTCATAGGAGGCTATTAAGGCCAGGCAGGCAAGTCGGTAACTACAGGGTGAAAGGTAAAGTTCTGTTGTGATTAAAGGCTTCTTAAGCTAGGGGAAACAAAGAGCAGGAATAAATAGCCAATTCTCCACATGGGATGCTAAAAATAATGGGGCTGCTCAAAGATTAGTCCTGGGGCCAGCTTTGTGCTATCTATTTTTAATGATTTGTCAAATGAAATACAGTAAATAGAAAAATGCAGGTAGCTAATAACAAGAGAGTGCACGGTAGATTAGAGAAAGCACCCAGCTTGTAGAGTATTAGGGAGCCTGGCCCAGCCTGGACCTCTTAGTACTATCCTCTGGGCCTCAATTTCTTTATCTGTGAAATGATGAGATTACACATGATATGGCCTAAGGGCTCTTAGACCTGTGAAAATAGTTAAAACCCTTCAACTTGAAGTTAAGGTCGAACCGGAAGGAAAAAAGAGAATTAAAAAAATTGAGCAATCCATGATCAAAAGGAGCGTCAGAAAAGGCAAAGGAAACATTTTCGCCCTCTGCTATTTTTGTGTCTTGATTGGTCCAGAATAAGTGATAACTTCTTCGCAGAAGGCTGTGCGCATCCCAGTGGACAGCTTCATGAGAGTGCCTATTCTTAGTCTGGCATCATCAAAAGCGCCAATAAACTGTATGCAGCACTTTTTTTTTTTAAGCACTGAGAGACACACAGAAAAGTATTATTAGGCTATGGCCTAAATCAGTCCAAACAACAACTACTGGTTACACCGAGGATGTGTAATTTGGAGAGCCTCTGAATCCCTACTCTCCAGAAACTGCAATCTGGTTGATGAATTTACAAACACAAAAGAGATGACTCAGAAGTTATCACTAGCTGTGCCACATTGATAATCCAAACAATAAAGTTTGAAGAACTTCCCAGATAAGGTAGGATGTGAGAATCACCTTCAAGGATACATACTATTTCTGAGAATGGAGAGGAACGGGGAGATCATTCTAGATTAAAAAAAAAAAAAAAAAAAATCTGGAGCAGAGAAGTAAAAAGAAGAGATCAGAAATGAAGTCATTGATTTGAGAAAAGACTTAGTTTGTCCTGAGATAAGAGTTAACATCGTTGTGAAAATAGAGAAGTGTCAGGAAAGGTAAAAAGTACAAACGAAGGGACTTACCTGGTGGCGGAGTGGTTAAGAATCCTCTTGCCAATGCAGGGGACATGGGTTCCATCCCTGGTCTGGGAAGATCCCACATGCCGTGGAGCAACCCAGCCCATGCACCACAACTACTGAGCCTGTGCTCTAGAGCCCGCAAGCCACAACTACCGAGCCCACATGCCACAACTACTGAAGCCTACGCACCTAGAGCCCGTGCTCCACAACAAGGGAAGCCACGGCAATGAGAAGCCCACGCACCACAACGAAGAGTAGCCACCGCTTGCCACAACTAGAGAAAGCCCACGCACAGCAACGAAGACCGAATGCAGCCAAAACTTAAAAAAAAAAAAAGTACAAATGAAGTAATTAATAGATGAGAGTTCATGAATATGCCAGATGGACATTCTTAGTTTCCTTGTGCCACAATGCAAGACCAAGGAAACACTCCATGAAATTAAAGAGAAAAAAAAATTAATGGGTTGAGAAAGCGCTTTTAACATCACACAATTAGCTCTGGGGATTCACTGCTATAGGAACTTTCTTCCCCAAGTAGCTTAGTGAGCTTTATTTTTAATAGAATTATATGTTCACACCAGTAAGAGTTCTATCTGCAGTTATGGCTAACGTTATTAATACTCATAACTCAAGGCAGACATTTGGGTTCAAGAAGAAATTTTTCCCTCACATTAAATTGTTGCCGAAGGAGTTGAATGCACTCCAAGAAGGATATGTTACTTCTCTCTAAAATACCTGTTTCTATCCACAGGGCTATCTGATTTCACAGCAATTCTTTTTTTTTTTTCTTTTCTCGGTTTCTCTTTTTCATGTTTGTTGCCCAAAAAGCTGGCTCATCAAAAAGAGAGAGAGGGGCTTCCCTGGTGGCGCAGTGGTTGAGAGCCCGCCTGCCGATGCAGGGGACACGGGGTCGTGCCCCGGTCCGGGAAGATCCCACATGTCGCGGAGCAGCTGGGCCCGTGAGCCATGGCCGCTGAGCCTGCGCGTCCGGAGCCTGTGCTCCGCAATGGGAGAGGCCACAACAGTGAGAGGCCCGCATACCACAAAAAAAAAAAGAGAGAGAGAGAGAGAGAGAGACAATTGCTCTCTATGAGTCATTCTGGACCCGGGTGTGTCTCACATGTAAGACAAGGCCTCCAGAAAATACCAACACAAGACACCTGGAATGATTAACGCTGAATAGCAGGAGGAACAGGAAAAGGCATCAGAACACTAGAGCGGACTTCTCTTCATTTAGTTGGTAAACTTAAATTTCTAAATGATGGCTTTCCTTATAAAATGTTTACTTGCTGTGAACCACTTGCCACTAGCTCTCTCCAGCCTTCTTGAGACATCTTGTTTCTGGCAAGTTTAAGCAGTGTTCTCTGAAATTATCCTCTATCTTCAACATCATAAAAAGGAAGAAAACATCGCATTTTTTTTTACATTCTAGAATGAATAATCTAGTTTCCACAAAAAATAAATACAACACCATAACTAATATGCCTCATAGATTCTATTCTACTCAATTTACATTTCCTTAGTTCTGACGGAAAGTAGACAACCTTAGCATTCAATATTAGTCACAATATATACACTCCTTCCCTTTCTCCCTTTCTTTTCACCATAAAGCAATGCATTTAAAATGAAGACTCGGTTTTCACTCTTTTTGACATTCCTGAAGTATATTTAAGCATTAGGAACTTGAAAATATTTTGCCGGGTAGTGAACACCCTTTGAAAGCTATAGGCCTTCTCATATAAAAACAGAGATGGGGTTTGATGCTCAAGCTGGTAAACATGTGTCTCCATTGCACAAAGCTCAGAGAAGCTCCTGGGAATATGTGTAAAGGCTTTACATAAGAATGTGTCTCAGCGTGTAGTGGAGATCATCCAGATTTTACAGATTGCAGCCAAGAGAAACATGCATAGACAACTATAGAAGCTAGGTAATAAACTTCTGAATAACTGTTTGCTATTTTGACAAAAATTGCACTTGGGCAAACAATTTCAGGAGCCAGAAAATGACTTCCAGTAAGCCAACCCTTATAGTCCTCTAAAATTACAACGCTATTCCAGCAGTTTCCAGAAATCAGCCTTACAAGGCCACCAAGACATCCGGGCCCCCATTTTCTCTCCCCTAGTCCCAGCTGTACCAACAAAGAGTTGCCAAATGTAGGGCCTGACTCCTCTTTGTGCAAAAGCCTGAATTATCTAAGCAAGCTCTGAAGAAGAGGAAATTCATTTCTCTGCTAAGTCATCATGTAAAGCTTCCAAAATAGAGGTGCCCTTCGAAATAAATTTGCTGGTGTCGATTCCCTCATCCTAAACGATACTGTGTAAGAAGGATCAAGTGATTACAATGAAGCAGAAAGAAACAGAGGTCACCCAACACCTGGCTTTTAAAAACTGGGGAGATTCCAGGCCTCAGAACGCTTGGAAAACTAAAATGTGTGTGATGCAACCATCAAACCCAAAGGCTTTCTTCGAACTTGTGTCCAATTAAAATGCAGAATCCTATAATGACGAAGCTGGCAGCCCCTCAGTAGTTTGACTCATGTTCCTGCTAAATTTAACTGAAGATAGTTTTTCCACTAGGAACTACTGTATTATTTTCTCCCAAGTGGGAAACAGAAACTAATCTCAATATATAAAGAAGTCAAAGCAAAAAGGATGACTCTAGTACATCTCTGACTTTCCTTTTTTCACAGCAGTACCCTGCTGGAACCACTATTCCAGAACCCAAAGAGGCACCAATAAAGATGTTTATGGATGGATAGGGAAATATTTGTCAGAAGCGGTACAATGTAAAAATCACCTCTATCTGCTACATACAACTTGACTGAAATGATTTAGTCTTATTGTATGATGATGGACATTGGTTTGTATTGTTTAGCTCTACAAAGGCCACTGCCAAAGAGACCAGTATTTCAACTGACTGCTATTTCTCTCCAATTCAAATGAAAAGAGACTTCAGAACAGACAACACTCAGCAGGAAGCCTATTAGAATTCTTTGTAAGGAGCAACTCTGGACTTGTCCATAAAAGAAAGAGCAACAAAGTGCTCAAATCAAAAATTTCACGGCCTGCTCGGGATTGTTTCTGCTTCTAAAATAGATGGTGGATTAATGGAGAACAATGACCTAATAGGAGCATCAACCATTTTTAGAACATAGCTGCCCCAAGAAGCCTTACAAGGAATTATTCCAACTATAATGCTGTAGACCTCCTTACCCACTGAGTTAAAATCAGCTCAAATCCATTTGCTCTTAATGCAGAATTTCCTGATTATAGCCTCTGCTTCTTTTGTCCACATACCAAATCTGCAAATGAGTCTTTAAATTGGTGACTTTGGAGCTTGCTTCGCCGGTGTTTGGGGTACAAAATTATTTTCTCCCCTCAGGTGAAGCGTATTAGAAAAAAAAACATTTGGTGAGAAATGCATTTTGAAAACGAAGCTTGAGTGGTAGCTTCACTACAATGGAGAAGCAGAAAATAATCAAACTGCAGCTTTCCTCTTGACAACCCTGATGGCTCATCTGGTGACACTTCAGACACTTTATTCCCAGCTGACTTGTTCTTATACGTCATTTTTAACTTCACATTTTTTTGGAGGGAGAAAAGGATCTCTTGGATGCATGTGTAACTGTGTGTGTGGGTGAGTGTGTGTGCACGCGCGTGTGCAGAGATAATATTAAACTGGCATGTACTTGCTTCAGCCTGCGGTATGTTGGCTTATGTTCGCTTTTGCAAGAGCAGATTGTTAAATTTGCAGGAATTCTGCAAGTCCTGTTGACATCATATGGGTGGCTTGAAATTGACTGTGGTGGGAGTATTTACACTACAGAAATCGACATGCACTATGAGTCAGCACTTAGTCAGGGCTCCCTCCAAAAACTTCCAAAAACCTGGGAGTTTTTGGAGGGACAGTCAGTTGTTAAACATGCACCAGCCCACCTCTGACCACTGCTATGCCCGTTGTTTACATAGGCGTCCATCCTGACCCACTACAGTGTCCACTTTGGTCACACCCAGCATTTTTAATATTACCCTCATACACGTGTAACCAAATAATGTAGTCGCAATGACTACTTTTTCTTGGGATGTAATCATTGAAAAGCAGCTCATACTATCACAGCATCCATTATCAGAAATATATACATATATATATATATATATTTGAGCATGGGGTCGGACCTCAGGTAATCTGTGGAATAAATTCTGAACGGGGGCTTCCCTGGTGGCGCAGTGGTTGAGAGTCCGCCTGCCGATGCAGGGGACGCGGGTTCGTGCCCCGGTCTGGGAGGATCCCACGTGCCGCGGAGCGGCTGGGCCCGTGAGCCATGGCCGCTGAGCCTGCGCGTCCGGAGCCCGTGCTCCGCAACGGGAGATTATTTTCTCCCAAGTGGGAAACAGAAACTAATCTCAATATATAAAGAAGTCAAAGCAAAAAGGATGACTCTAGTACATCTCTGACTTTCCTTTTTTCACAGCAGTACCCTGCTGGAACCACTATTCCAGAACCCAAAGAGGCACCAATAAAGATGTTTATGGATGGATAGGGAAATATTTGTCAGAAGCGGTACAATGTAAAAATCACCTCTATCTGCTACATACAACTTGACTGAAATGATTTAGTCTTATTGTATGATGATGGACATTGGTTTGTATTGTTTAGCTCTACAAAGGCCACTGCCAAAGAGACCAGTATTTCAACTGACTGCTATTTCTCTCCAATTCAAATGAAAAGAGACTTCAGAACAGACAACACTCAGCAGGAAGCCTATTAGAATTCTTTGTAAGGAGCAACTCTGGACTTGTCCATAAAAGAAAGAGCAACAAAGTGCTCAAATCAAAAATTTCACGGCCTGCTCGGGATTGTTTCTGCTTCTAAAATAGATGGTGGATTAATGGAGAACAATGACCTAATAGGAGCATCAACCATTTTTAGAACATAGCTGCCCCAAGAAGCCTTACAAGGAATTATTCCAACTATAATGCTGTAGACCTCCTTACCCACTGAGTTAAAATCAGCTCAAATCCATTTGCTCTTAATGCAGAATTTCCTGATTATAGCCTCTGCTTCTTTTGTCCACATACCAAATCTGCAAATGAGTCTTTAAATTGGTGACTTTGGAGCTTGCTTCGCCGGTGTTTGGGGTACAAAATTATTTTCTCCCCTCAGGTGAAGCGTATTAGAAAAAAAAACATTTGGTGAGAAATGCATTTTGAAAACGAAGCTTGAGTGGTAGCTTCACTACAATGGAGAAGCAGAAAATAATCAAACTGCAGCTTTCCTCTTGACAACCCTGATGGCTCATCTGGTGACACTTCAGACACTTTATTCCCAGCTGACTTGTTCTTATACGTCATTTTTAACTTCACATTTTTTTGGAGGGAGAAAAGGATCTCTTGGATGCATGTGTAACTGTGTGTGTGGGTGAGTGTGTGTGCACGCGCGTGTGCAGAGATAATATTAAACTGGCATGTACTTGCTTCAGCCTGCGGTATGTTGGCTTATGTTCGCTTTTGCAAGAGCAGATTGTTAAATTTGCAGGAATTCTGCAAGTCCTGTTGACATCATATGGGTGGCTTGAAATTGACTGTGGTGGGAGTATTTACACTACAGAAATCGACATGCACTATGAGTCAGCACTTAGTCAGGGCTCCCTCCAAAAACTTCCAAAAACCTGGGAGTTTTTGGAGGGACAGTCAGTTGTTAAACATGCACCAGCCCACCTCTGACCACTGCTATGCCCGTTGTTTACATAGGCGTCCATCCTGACCCACTACAGTGTCCACTTTGGTCACACCCAGCATTTTTAATATTACCCTCATACACGTGTAACCAAATAATGTAGTCGCAATGACTACTTTTTCTTGGGATGTAATCATTGAAAAGCAGCTCATACTATCACAGCATCCATTATCAGAAATATATACATATATATATATATACATTTGAGCATGGGGTCGGACCTCAGGTAATCTGTGGAATAAATTCTGAACGGGGGCTTCCCTGGTGGCGCAGTGGTTGAGAGTCCGCCTGCCGATGCAGGGGACGCGGGTTCGTGCCCCGGTCTGGGAGGATCCCACGTGCCGCGGAGCGGCTGGGCCCGTGAGCCATGGCCGCTGAGCCTGCGCGTCCGGAGCCCGTGCTCCGCAACGGGAGAGGCCACAGCAGGGAGAGGCCCGCATACAGCAAAAAAAAAAAAAAAATTCTGGACGGCTTAACTGCTGGTAGATCCCAAACAGATCATTTGGGAAGGAAGAAACCATGCTGGGCCTTAGAGAAAAACAAAATGAGTCAGTTCTCACTGCTGCTGCCTTTGGCCAGTCCAAACCCGGGAGTCATCCAGCATGGGGGAGATTTTCTAGTCAACGAATGCAGCACTCATCTGCTCAAGCACATCGAAAGATAAATGATGGGAGGTTACTGACAACACTGAAGACTCCCTCTCCCCACAAAATGGGAATTAGCAGGCCCCCAAATCAGAGCATTAAAACAAAGATCTGCCAACATGTGATTTTAGTAAACAGAGTAATTTGGGCTTTTGGAGAGCATGAAAATTCTGTCAGGATTACAATGTCTTCTACCACAGACCTTAATTTCCTCTGTCATGGAGAATATGACTAGGCTCAGTCCCATTTGATTGTAGGAAACGTCAGTTCCCATTAACAAAAGAGGCACAAGGAAACATGGTGCACATTTTTAACCCCTTTGGGCAAGGAGGATTTTTTTCATCCCAAACTTCTCATTAGCAATATTCAAAGCTTTTAAACCCTAGCTAGGAGTTTACAGGAGTTTACCTACTAAAATCACCTCCCTTCCCAGGGGAGGCTATTTTTGTTCCAGTGTTGACAAAAGAAAAAGTGAAGGTCATGTATAGGTTCTTTTGTTTGGTTTTATTTTGTAATTCGAGGGATTTTTTTCCACACCACCCACCCCAATCTATGAGAAATCATAGATTTCTCATAGATTGCATGAATGGAGCTTATTTTAAATGGTCTGACTCTTTGAGGGCAGTCGGGGGGGAGGAATATCCTTTTGGCTACCTGCATTGCTTGGCCATTCGGCCCATGAACTGGTTAGAGCAGGTGGTTTTCACGGGCACCGGGAAATTACAGTCCCAGACCCAAACCTGTATCAGTAAACACCACGGCCTCGGGCTGTTCGCTACAATTCCACTGGACCCTCGGCAGTTCAAACAGGGCACCTGGGTCAGGCTGCGAGCTTAGCAGGCACAGCTAACGCGGGCTGCCCAGCAAACAGTTTATGTTGGGGAGCAATCTAGAGATTTCCTAAGATAAGGATGCTATTACAGGCTGACAAATGTGGAAAGGAGCAGAGTGGGCAGCTTTTGTCCAGACTGACCCCGGGTGAGCATGCTAGGATTACTGCTGATTGGGGATAAATGGCAGCCGGTGATTTATTTGTTCAGGTGAAACCAGCCAAGTTCATCCTTCAACACCATCTCCCATCTCTCTTTAAGATTCTTTTCTTCCTTCTTCTGGCAAAAAGACTTTGCAATTTAGGGAACTCTTCAAATACCATCATTCCAGTGAACCCCATTACCCTTAGGATAAAATCTGCAGTCCTTAACCAGACTTTGATGCCCTGCACGATGGGGTCCTACCCACCTCGCCAGCTCCAACTCCTGCCACTGGTCCCCGCAACCTACTGCATCAACCACAAGGGCCGCCACTCAGGTTTCTGAGTGACCCGAGCTCCGCTCCACTTCCTGCCTTAGCTGATGCTGGGCCTTCCTCCTGGGGCTCTTACCTGGCAATTTCTCCTTATCCTTCTTGTTCCAGATTGACTGTTATCTGCAGAGACTTGACTAGGTCCCCCATTATGATCTCCTGGGGCCCTTAGCCCAATCACAAATAATTAATTATTGGTGACTATCGGTTTGAAATTTTGCTCCTCCATTGGAAAGGACTGTGTCCTATTCACCTAGCACTCAGGGCAACACAGAAATTTGAATGCTCAAGTTTTGAATGCTCGCCAAGGTCAAATGAATGAATGAATGAATAGTGGCGCAAGAGCTACTGATTGCCTATGAGAGAACCTAGCAAAAAACAAAACAGCCGAGGGCTTCCCTGGTGGCACAGTGGTTGAGAGTCCGTCTGCCGATGCAGGGGACGCGGGTTCGTGCCCCGGTCCAGGAAGATCCCACATGACGCGGAACGGCTGGGCCAGTGAGCCGTGGCCGCTGAGCCTGCCGTCTGGAGCCTGTGCTCCACAACAGGAGAGGCCACAACAGTGAGAGGCCCGCGTACCGCCAAAAAAAACAAAAAAAACAGCCGAACAAAATCTTCGTTTTAAGTGTGCACAAGCTACAGAGTGAGTTTTCTCTCCAACCCCTCCTCCTCCCACCATTTCAACACAAGAATTTCAGATGACCCCGCCATTCCATCAGGGTTGTCCTATCAAATCTCCTGCCTGGCTTTCAAGACCCTCCTTTACCACCATCACCACAATAGTTAACATTGAGTGTGTTCTATGTGCCATGTGCATTGATAAGTGCTCTCTCCTAACCTAGTCACTCCTCACCACAGTCCATAAAATAGTGTGGCAGATGAAAGATGACTCCAGATGGCTACAGATACTTTAACATTCCTCCCATTGAGAGGTGGGGTCTTTGTCCCCTTACAGCTGAGCGGGCATGTGACTGTTTTGACCAATAGAGTGCACTGGAAATGATGTCATGCATCTTTCCAGTTCCTGTCTTGGAATGCTCACTCTGGGGGAAGCTAGCTGTCATGTGAGAAGTTTGAGTGCCCTGAGAATTGTCATGCAGGGAGGAAACCCTAGCTGGTCACAGGAAGAGGTCCTGGGGAGAGAACGCCCAGCCAGCCATCAGCTGTTGCATTCACCCCAGTGCAGGTGCCAGCCATCCAAATGAAGATGACATCTTGCACACTCAACTCAGTGGAGCCTTCACTTGACTCCTGCCTCAGCAGATCCCACTGAGCCCACAAAATTGTGAGAGGGAATAATTATTTGATGTTTTAAGCCACCGCGTTTAGGGGAAGACTGCCATACAGAAATAGATAACCAGAACACATGAATACTATTATGACCCTTCCTTGACAAATGAGGAAAGTGAGACACACAAAACCTACAATCACACCGTTGGTAAGGAGTGGGGCTGGGAGTCCAAGCCGGGCAGCCTGGCTTCAGACCCTGGGTGCTCTTCCATGATGCCACACCACTCCACAGCAATCCACCTCCTCCACTTGACTGCTAGATGTAGTCTCCAGCTGCCCTCCCCTCTATAAGGGTCCCCTTGCCTTTTCTTCTGCCCACCTATCTAATCCCCTTCCTCCGTCATGATCCCCTCTCTGAATCCTCCACTGATGTTCACTTCCTCCAAGTTCTTTGGCACATTTCAAGACAGCATGTAGCCTCATCTTTCATTGCTCTGGTACTACACTTCATGCTACATACTCTCCTCGAAGGCCGAGACCAAATCTTTTGTTTTTGCCCATCTTTCAACAGAACCTTGCCCATCCTCACACTGCCCAGCACAATGTACACACGATAGGACATTCTTCAGCCACACTGCCCAAGCCCATTGCCTTCTGGTAGCCTCTGCATTTACAATTCTCTTTACTTGGAACGTTCTTTCTTAGCTGTCAGCCTGAGCTGCTCCTTTACAGCATTCCTATCTCAGCTCCTATCTCCCCTCGTCCTCAAGAGGCCTCCCCTGACACCCCTATCTAAACGAGTCACCCTTCCCCACTCCCAGACGGTCACGCGCCATCTCCTAACCCTGCAGAGTATTACGTAGTTATGTATTCCTTTTCTTATGTAGAGAACAAGCTCCAGAAGGACAATGAACTTGCCCATCTTGCTCGTTGCTGTAGTTCCCGACACTAGGACAGCATCTCAAAAAAATATTTGCTGAATAAATGAATAAATATTTGTTTACTTAATCTTCATTTCTTAGGAAGTTCCATCAGGAAGCAGGCTTCCTAATGTATATAAAGCATTTCCCCCTAACATTTCAGTTGCATCTCTAATATAACATACATCCTTCCATTTCTCATTTAAGAAGCACCTCCATGTGGCCCTAAGGTAAACTCCACGTTTAGCCAGATGTTGATTTTGGGCAGTAGCTCACATGATGCTTTGTTATCCAAGCCACCACTGACCATCCTGTATGACTGAGGCTCTCTGGGGATCAGTGGCTTTAAAGCTGGTCCTCAGAAGTGTCTCTAGGATGATTCCAAGGAGACAAGGAGGCTGAGCAGACCGACTTCACATCACTTCATGCATTAGTAAAGGCCACATAACTGGAGATGACGACATGACAACATTAAACCCAATGGAGGTCGGCTGTGCTTATGACTATAAAAACACAGAGATTCAGTGTCGGGAGCAGAGTAAACGCTCAGTAAACTCTCAATAAACACTTGCTGAATGAATGAATGAATTATTTTTGCCTTGCATTTTATCGCTTACCACTTATTATTTCAATATGTATGTACAAGAACCGAGAGTGCATCTCTTATTTTGTGTATGTGAAACCTACCAAAGAATAGTAGCTAAAGAGTTGTAAAATTATTTACAATAATTGGCACAAGGCAAAACTGAAATATAAATTATCATCTATACTACCCAAAAGACATAATGTGCAGACAGTGAAGTCTATAGAGGACAGGCTGTAGCCTGGGGGGCTAGTAGATGTGACACTCTGTTAACATCAATTAATTTTCTCAAGTGTAAAGTTCAGAAATTAGCCTAGTTTCACTGAGCCTCAGTTTCCTCATCTGTACACTGAAGACAATCTCTTGCCTATCTACCAACCTGAAATATTCATGAGTCTAACATAAAATAATAGATAAGCAAATATTTTGCAGAGTTAAAAGTGTGGTAGGGATATGAGCTTATGACGTGTCCTGTCTCCCCACCCTCCTGACTTTTCAAAGACTTCAAATACCTTTGAAATGTTAAAAATCAATTTAATGTATTATGTGCTTTCTCTAAGTTTCATGATCCATTCACAAATGACAATTACACGTTTGTTCCAAATGTCCCGTCAGCAAAATTTTTCCTAATCCTTTTATAAGTCTTCACAAATACTTTGATTCTGCTTTCCCCATTTTTCTGCAAAGGATCCTATGATATAGAGAGCTTCTCAATCTTACCAGAGGCTGAGGATAAGTGAGAATAGCAAAACAAAAGTCAAAACTCTTGAGCATCTAGTCTGTGGGTTGCATTAGAGAGCTGAAAGCCACTGGACCTACCAAATAGTCACCAGGAGAGAAGTCAGCACAAAAGAAACTGGCCTAGTCGTCCTCAAGGCGGTGGCAGGGGGAGGTGCAGGGGGAATCAAAATCACCTGGAGGACTTGTTAAAACACAGATCACTGCACTTCACCCCCAGAGTCTCTGATTCACGATGTCTGGGATGAGGTCCAGGATTTTGCATCACTAACAAGTTCCCAGATGATGCTGATCCAAGGTAAATGTAATTATACCCATTTTCTGTGTTAGGAAACTGAGGCCCCAAGTATAAGCTTGGCTCTAATTCCAGCTTGTTGATTAACCAAATCAGTGTAGCCTTTGGAAGGTCAATTAACCTCTCCATGGCCCATATTTTTCAATTACTGAAAAAACATTACCTGAGATCTTGTGAAGATTAAAAAGACATGATGTCTAAGAAGTGTTTAGCAAAGTCAAAAGCAGGTGCAGTTCCCAAAAGCTCCTCTATCACAGGACTCGACCTGCTGGAGAATAACTAAGGTAGAATTCCAGGAATCTCAGCGAATACTCATCTTTTTTGTCCTTTTTCTATTTGCGTGGGAAATTTTTAACCACCAGCTAGACAAAGTACTCCACCATCCAAGCATTACCATCCACAGGGTTTGGGTTGTTTTTTTTTTTAATTACTGAATTTGTTTTTCCAAGAAATTTCTTTATCTGCTGTAATGGGTGTCAGGGTGAGGGGCCATGGATGGGGGGTTAGTTATTATATATTATATATACATTATATGTTATATAATTTGTATATATTATATATACAAATTGGACACTTCCCCAAGACACTTCTTAACTGAACAGCCAATGTTTCCTGGGTTGTGACACGCAGTTATGTTGAAGAATAGTATGAGCATATCCTCCTTTTGTATAAGGTTTTCTGATTTGGCTTTCAGAGGGTTCAAGGTATTTGATTTCTATATTTAGAAATCCAGGGCTTTTTGGTATGCTGCAAATCACGCTGAGGCAAGATTAATTGTAAGCACTTGTACTTAAAAATTAGTTTCAAGAATAAGAACCTTCAGAGATTTCCATATTGTATTCCACTAGAGTATCATTAAGGGAAGCAATTACTTATCAGGATATACTCAAAACAACTTTATTGCGTTCGGAGGAAATAATGGGAGCTGTCTGTCTAAATTACTAGACAGGGGCCCTGGAAATCACTTAGCATAATTCCTGGCATAAGGTAGGCAGTCAATAAATGGAACAGGAGTCACGTAAATGACCACCTAGTATGTGTTAGGTGTTTGTACATGTTATGTCATGTGGTCTTCATTATGGCCCCTGAATTTGGTATGACTATGTTCATGTGTAGATGAGGAAACTGAGACTCATAAAAGTTAGCTGATTTCACCAGTTCATTAGGTAAGTAGGTGAGTTAAGCTGCAAGCCCACGGGTGCTTGAAGCCAAAAATAATTTTCTTTCCACTACACTCAGCCATTTCCTTCCTTGCTTCTATTCTTCTTTCCTTTTTGTCTCCTGACCTCTACCAAGTTCCTCTCACAGAGACCAGAAGTCTTTGTAAATGCCAGCCAGTGACAAATGCTAGCAAGCCATTCCCATTTCATGGATTGGTTCATAGCAGGAAAAAGCAATCCCTCAAAGCCATCCCTGAAAGGTCTCAGAATAAAATATGGAATGCCTTTCTGAATCTTATCCCTCAGTGCTGAGCCATAAGCACTAGGGTAACTTTCAGAGGATCCTGTATTTAGGAAAACAAAGTGTTTGTCTGTAGACAACAGTCACACGACAGTCCATCACCCAGGGCCGAGATTCCCAGCTCAGTATGAACAAGCTGCTCAAGGTGACAGAGATGCATGGGAGGAAAAACTGGTCTTGTTTCCAATTTGAATCACAAATGCTTCCTAGAGAAAGAAGTCAGGTGGATATGCCCATTTATTTATTGCCTAATGATACCACGCTATATAAAAATAAGTAAATAATTAAAAGTAAAGCACCTACTGATTTATTAGTTGATCAGAATACATGTAGGTCCAGAGCAATACAGGGACTAATTGAGGACTTTCTCTATATTCCCCCCAAAACACCAGTTGTCTTTCTCTTCTATTTTTTCCCATTTTTTTTCCATTCCTATACCACCATCCCTCTTGCCTCTTAATGGTTTCTGTTTTCCACAATCTGTCTTTCTCTCAATCTGTCCTTTTGGCCCTCTCTTCAAGGACTCTTTCGTCCTCATCTCCTGAGTGCCTTTTCCCTGGTATTTTGTGTCTGGTTCCAAGAGGAAATATCCGAGTGGCAGCATTTCCACGCCCCTATTGGCAAGAGCTTTGTGTCACTGTGTCATTTCAGACGCATTGATCTATCAGCTTCTCCTGCCCCCAGGAGAAGGGGACGGTCCAGGTGTAGGCTATTTCCTCCTGAAAATCACGCTGAAAATTGTGCCCAGGGTCTCTCTTTAAATGGGTTATGGAAACTAGATTTTTTTAGGGGTTCTGTCTTTCTAATTATAAAATTAATAAACATTTATTCAAAGTACAGAAAAGTATGGAGAAAGTAATCACTCAGCATTATTGCAGTATGGAAGCAATTATTGTTAAACGTGCATATATTTTATTCCTGCATTTCAACACATATCATAAATTTGCATATATCACTAATTTTACTTATATACCTACATTGTCCATGCTATTACAATTCTCAACATTATTTTTAATGGCTACATCTTATTCCAATATATGTTTATACCAAAATATACTGAATCATACTCCTTTGATGACTAAATAACTTAATCATCAAAGGAAAATAGTTGGCTTTTTCTTTCAATTTTCTGCTGTTCTAAATAAATGCTCCCATGAACAACTTTGTACACAAAGTTCTTTCTGAACATTTCAATTATTACCTTAGGAAATAATTTTAAAAGTAAAATTGTTGGATCAAAGGTTATGAGCATTTTTAAGGTTCTTTGTATTGTTTAACTGCAGTCCAAAAAATGTGTGCTCTCTACAGATTCCTTTTTATAAATTTTAGAAAGAAGTTTTACAAAGAAAATAATCACCTCCTGATTTGTCATCTGGGAGAAGGCCCAAAAAATCCAGGTCCATCTTCACTCTGACTCACCAGCTGCTCTCCGCCCACCACCTACAGAGGGTCAACAGCTTCTGCCCTCTAGGTTTTTTGCAAGACAAGTCAAATGAAGCCATTCTCTTATTCATTCATCCGACCAACAGTTGAACAGTAGTTGAGCCGTTACTTGCCAGACCCTGTGCCAGGTGCTGAGGACATAAAGAGGAACAGAACTTCATCCCTAACCTATAGGAACAGTGGTATTTTGGGGCAGACAGACATGTAAATGAATGACAGCACCACGAGACAAGGGCTCCACAGAGGTGGGCCTGGGTGCCCCAGTGCTCCCACAAGGGCATCTGTAGAGGGCGGGGGAGTCAGAAAGACCTCCTGGTGGGGATGACACCTGACCATTCCCCCAACAACGTAATAATAGTTACTCTTTCTGAGCACTTCCTTTTGAACTTACAAGCATTTCCTCATTTATCCTCAGATCACCTCCATTAAAGAGATATTATTGCTCTTTCACAAACTTCACAAATATGATCTTGGACAAATAACTTGTCCAAGATCACAGAGCTAATAAAGGGTGAAGCCAAATGTGACTCCTGATTTAACTTCAAAGCTTTACATCAAATGCAAACTATTAAATATAGAATGGATAAACAACAAGGTCCTACTGTATAGCACAGGGAACTATATACAATCTCCTGTGATAAATAATAATGGAAAAGGATATGAAAAGAATATATATATGTATAACTGAATCATTTTGCTGTGCAACAGAAATTAACACAACATTGTAAATCAACTATACCTCAGTTTTTAACAAGAAATGAAAGTTGTACTCAAGGTTAACATAAAAAAGTAAACAAGTTAAAATAAATTTGGAGTGATCAAAAAATTTTAAAAAAAAGCTCTACATCAAGCTGATCCATGGCTCACTACAAACTCTCCATCAGCCCAAATAAAGCTCCTGAGAGGTGAGCTCCAACTCCATGGTTCCATCTGTGAAGACAGACTGAGGTGCCTTCCCCCCAACTTGCCTTCTCCCAGGCAACCTCCGTTGCTCTGTCCTCTCCTTAGCTCTCTTATCACCCAGGAGGACTTTCGTTTTCTTTTCAGCTGGGTGCAACTAAAATTTCTCTCTTTGCCCAGCCTGGCCATTAGGGTATAAATTTGTTCTAACTGCAGAAAACTGATGGAATGAGAAAAGGATCAGTGATGACCTTCTGGACCCCAGCTTCTCTGTCTCTAAAGCAAGGAGATCAAAAATGATGATGTGATCACAAGCACTGAAATTGAGACTATGATTAAAAATCTTCCAATGAAAAAAAGCCCAGGACCAGATGGCTTCACAGGCGAATTCTATCAAACATTTAGAGAAGAGCTAACACCTATCCTTCTCAAACTCTTCCAAAATATAGCAGAGGGAGGAACACTCCCAAACTCATTCTACGAGGCCACCATCACCCTGATACCAAAACCAGAAAAATATGTCACAAAGAAAGAAAACTACAGGTCAATATCACTGATTAACATAGATGCAAAAATCCTCAACAAAATACTAGCAAACAGAATCCAACAGCACATGAAAAGGATCATACACCATGATCAAGTGGGGTTTATCCCAGGAATGCAAGGATTCTTCAATATACGCAAACCAATCAATGTGATACAACGTATTAACTGAAGGAGAAAAACCATATGATTATCTCAGTAGATGCAGAAAAAGCCTCTGACAAAACTCAACACCGATTTATGATAAAAACCCTTCAGAACGTAGGCATAGAGTGAACTTACCTCAACATAATAAAGGCCATATATGACAAACCCACAGCCAACATCATTCTCAATGGTGAAAAACTGAAACCATTTCCTCTAAGACCAGGAACAAGACAAGGTTGTCCACTGTCACCACTATTATTCAAATTGTTTTGGAAGTTTTAGCCACAGCAATCAGACAAGAAAAAGAAATAAAAGGAATCTAAACTGGAAAAGAAGAAGTAAAGCTGTCACTGTTTGCAGATGACATGATACTATACATAGAGAATCCTAAAGATGCAACCAGAAAACTACTAGAGCTAATCAATGAACTTGGTAAAGTAGCAGGATACAAAATTAATGCACAGAAATCTCTGGCATTCCTATACACTAATGATGAAAAATCTGAAAGTGAAATTAAGACCTCCCATTTACCACTGCAACAAAAAGAATAAAATATCTAGGAATAGGGGTGGTGGGGGTGGGGGGGGGATGAATTGGGTGATTGGGATTGACATGTATACACTGATGTGTATAAAACTGATGACTAATAAGAACCTGCTGTATAAAAAAATTAAAAACTAAAAATAAAACTTAAAAAAAAATACCTAGGAATAAACCTACCAAAGGAGACAAAAGACCTGTATGCAGAAAACTACAAGACACTGATGATAGAAATTAAAGATGATACAAACAGATGAAGAGAAATACCATGCTCTTGGATTGGAAGAATCAACAATGTGAAAATGACTCTACTACCCAAAGCAAGCTACAGATTCAACACAATCCCTATCAAACTACCAACGGCATTTTTCACAGAACTAGAACAAAAAATTTCACAATTTGTATGGAAACACAAAAGACCCCGAATGGCCAAAGCAATCTTGAGAAAGAAAAATGGAGCTGGAGGAATCAGACTCCCTGAATTCAAACTATACTACAACGCTGCAGTAATCAAGACAGTATGGTACTGGCACAAAAACAGAAATGCAGATCAATGGAACAGGATAGAAAACCCAGAGATAAACCCACACACATATGGTCACCTTATTTTTGATAAAGGAGGCACAAATATACAGTGGAGAAAAGACAGCCTCTTCAATAAGTGGTGCTGGGAAAACTGGACTTTGATAAAGGAGGCCAGAATATACAATGAAGAAAAGACAGCCTCTTCAACAAGTGGTGCTGGGAAAACTGGACAGCTACATGTAAAAGAATGAAATGAGAACACTCCCTACACCATACACAAAAATAAACTCAAAATGGATTAAAGTCTTAAATGTAAGGCCAGACATTATAAACTTCTTAGAGGAAAACAGACAGAAGACTCTATGACATAAATCACAGCAAGATCCTTTTTGACCCACCTCCTAGAGAAAGGAAATGAAAACAAAAATAAACAAATGGGACCTAATGAAACTTAAAAGCTTTTGCACAACAAAGGAAACCATAAACAAGATGAAAAGACAACCCTCAGAATGAGAAAAAATATTTCTAAATGAAGCAACTGACAAAGGATTAATCTCCAATCTACAAGCAGCTCATGCATCTCAATATCAAAGAAACAAACCACCCAATCCAAAAATGGGCAGAAGACTTAGACATTTCTCCAAAGAAGATATACAGATTGCCAACAAACACATGAAAGGATGCTCAACATCACTAATCATTAGAGAAATGCAAATCAAAACTACAATGAGGTAACACCTCACACCAGTCAGAATGGCCATCATCAAAAAATCTAGAAACAATAAATGCTGGAGAGGGTGTGGAGAAAAGGTAACCCTCTTGCTCTGTTGCTGGGAATGTAAATTGGTACAGCCACTATGGAGAATGGTATGGAGGTTCCTTAAAAAACTAAAAACAGAACTACCATACCACCCAGAAATCCCACTACTGGGCATATACCCTGAGAAAACCATAATTCAAAAAGGGTCATGTAGCTAGTCGGAAGCAGCTGCATAGCACAGGGAGATCAGCTCGGTGCTTTGTGACCATCTAGAGGGGTGGGATAGGGAGGGTGGGAGGGAGATGCAAGAGGGAGGAGATATGGGGATATATATATATATATATGTATAGCTGATTCACTTTGCTATAAAGCAGAAATTAACACACCATTGTAAAGCAATTATACTCCAATAAAGATGTTAAAAAATTTAAACAAACAAACAAACAAGAGTCATGCACCACAATGTTCATTGTAGCTCTATTTACAATAGCCAGGACATGGAAGCAAGCTAAGTGTCCATCGACAGATGAATGGATAAAGAAGATGTGGCACATATATACAATGGAATATCACTCAGCCACAAAAAAAAATGAAATTGAGTTATTTGTATTGAGGTGGATGGACCTAGAGTCTGTCATACAGAGTGAAGTAAGTCAGAAAGAGAAAAACAAATACTGTATGCTAACACATATATATGGAATCTAAAAAAAAAAAAAAAAAAAATGGTCCTGAAGAACCTAGGGGCAGGACAGGAATAAAGACGCAGACATAGCGAATGGACTTGAGGACCCAGGGAGGAGGAAGGGTAAGCTTGGATGAAGTGAGAGAGTGGCAGGGACACATCTACACTACCAAACGTAAAACAGATAGCTAGTGGGAAGCAGCCGCATAGCACAGGGAGATCAGCTCTGTGCTTTGTGACCACCTAGAGGGGTGGGAGAGGGAGGGTGTGAGAGAGTCACAAGAGGGAGGAGATATGGGGATATATGTATACGTATAGCTGATACACTTTGTTATAAAGCAGAAACTAACACACCATTGTAAAGCAATTATACTCCAATAAAGATGTTTTTAAAAAATGATGATAAGTGGGGCTTCCCTGGTGGCGCAGTAGTTAACAATCCACCTGCAAATGCAGGGGACATGGGTTCAAGCCCTGGTCCGGGAAGAACCCACGTGCCACGGAACAACTAAGCCCGCGTGCCACAACTACTGAAGCCTGCGCGCCTAGAGGCCATGCTCCGCGACAAGAGAAGCCACCACAGTGAGAAGCCCGCGCACCACAACAAAGAGTAGCCCCCTCACCGCAACTAGAGAAAGCCCACGCTCAGCGATGAGGACCCAACGCAGCCAAAACAAAAGTGATAATAAATAAAATAAATTTTTAAAAAATCTTATCTGTAAAGAAATAAAAAATGATGATGTGTGAGCCCCTCTGCTAGTCTCATGGTGTAAAATTCCACGAGCCACTGAACCACACCATCAGCATTTAGAGCCACTATTAGAATGCAAAAGCAAAGGTTTGGTTCAAATTGAAAAGGCAGACACTTGTGGCCTCTTCCAATGAAGAAGAAAGGAAGAGAAGTGTTTTAATGATTTTTTCAATCATTTCCTCCCAAGCACAACAATGAGAATATATTTGCCGGAGAATGAAAAGAACACAACATCAATTTAATGCACAAAACTACTCTCAAACCTAAGGGCTGGTCTCACGTTTTTCATTAATTCCAGGCTGATAACTTTCAGCATTAGGCCCCGGTGCTTCATCCAACTCAAGCTTCCTAGAAGCACACAGGCAAATCAAAAATTCTTTGGGTTTGCCAACAAGTCTTTCAAATACGGAGTACAACTCCGGCTGCAAGTCATTTATTGCTGCCTTAATTTCACTGTCAACCATACATTCTCCATTAGAAACTTCCATCCATCAACCCTGTTAGTTTTCTCATGAAATTATAGAGACTCAATACTCATCTTCCTATGTGATGGCAACAAAAATGGTCTCAAACATAGCTTGTCAACAAAAGTACAAAGCTTAAAAAAAGAAAGTGCCAATAGCTTAATTCCAAAGATGCCACTTGGATCATATCCTCCCATCCACAAGAACCTTCAATGCCTCCCATTGTTTACAGAATTCAATCCAGGACTTCTAAATTTTTTCTTATTATAGTAAAACATATATAGAAATAATATACATAACATAAAATTTGCCATTTTTACCAAAGTGTGCAGCTCAGTGGCATTAAATGCATCCACATTGTTGTGCACCCGTCACCACTATCCTGTACCCATGAAACAATAATTCCTCATTCCCCCTCCTCCCAGCCCCTGGAAACTTCTATTCTCCTTTCTGTCTCTAGGCATTTGACTATTCCAGATCCCTCATATAAGTGGAACCACACAATATTTATCCTTCTGGGTCTGGCTTATTCCCTTAGCTTAATATCTTCAAGGTTTATCCATGCTATGTATGTATCAGAATTTCATTCCTTTTTAAGGCTAAATAATATACCATGTATTCAGTCCAGTATTTTTTGCATGCCATTTTAAGCCTCCACACTCGGGTCTGATATTTTTTTTTTCTTTTTCTTCTTCGTACTTATTTTCCATTACATAGCTCTGTGCACTCTGGGGCAGAAAAGATGAGTCAGGAGTTCCTTGCCTCTTCCCCAGGAATTTCAAGTCTCTTCCCCTTTGCTCACACTGGTTCCCCATCCCAGCACACCCCACACCCTGCTTTCTCTACTCTAAATCCTGGTGGTTGCATGAGCTCGATTCAACACTGGCTCCACCACAAAGATCCACGGGAGCATGGATCAAGAGAGATCTATTAAGCACCCACTAAGCTTAAGGACCCTTCAATTACAGTCAGACCAGCTGTAAAATGTGTGCGTTCACAACAGCAAATGGAAGTTCAAGTACCTTCCTGAAAGCAAGAGAGTTCAGAATACATGTGTCAGTTCTTTGGTAGTCCCTCTTTTTGTTAAAAAAATTTTTTTAATGTTTCTTATTTATGCCAGGTAATAATATGGCTAATGTGTACTGAATACCCATATACAATAAAATATATTGCATGTATAGTCTCAGTTTTTCAGTGTAGTCCTGAATAGCCTTTGGGGGCAGCAGACTATTTCTAATGTAACCGGTTTGAACTGAAGACAGATATCACTTTTGTTCAAAGAATAGTACTAATATTTTCTCCTCTTGATTTCCCTTCCAAGTTATAGATTAAAATATATTAAATGGTATCAATAAACTGACAAACAAAGAAGTCATAACTGCACCTCTCCTTTTTTTAACAGCTGCACCTCTATTATTTAAACTGCTTCCTGAAAATTCTGACTGGATATTTCTCTTTAAGATTTACAACGGCGCAGATTTTATATATCTTTTTTTTGTGTGGTTAAATTAGTAATAACAGCATTAAAATCTTAAGAACTGTACAGTACTATATTTAATTATCTTCTGCCATAATTACACTGATTAAACACAGCATAAGAGACCATAAAGATAGATAAAACATTATGGCTATAAGACTGTTTTTTAATGTCCATAAAATGACTATTAAGCCCTAGGTGACTAAATTAATATCACCCATACAATTTTATGGGATTTCTGTCCACATCCAACAGTATCATTTGCTGTGATGGCAGATTTTTTTTTTTTTCGTAGCAGTATTGAAACTTGAACTAACACTTTTCAAATAGATGAGAACACCGTGGGCTGACTTAGTCAACTTTACCGGAAGAAGAGGTTTCTGTTTGACCAACGCTTCAGGCTAATATCAACTGTAGACATTTAAACCCAGTGACCACCCCACTTCCTTTCCCATTTACTCCTCACCCCAGCAGGCAAACAAAGAGGTAACATTTGTTTGATGCATTATCCATTTCTTCATTTCCTTCTAAACATTATCTCCAGAGATTTGGGCTTACACTGACAGCACAGGCAATCAAGGGAGCAGATTTACATTTTCCATCTGAAGAATGAGCCTCTGAAACACCCAAGGACATTCATACTGAGTAACCCGTGCTATTACAGAGATTAAAGAACATGACAAAATCCCAAGAAAAATTCACTCTAAAAGCTAATCCTGTGGGGAGGAAAAGCAAACTATTTGAAAGCTTTTCAAATATAAAGAATAGCTCCCCAGGATCATAATTTAGCAATTAAAAAATTATATATACATATATACATACAATCAGCAGAACTAAAATAAGCCTACTGATCTAAATGCATTATCACCGCTAAAAATCTGCACAGATTTTTCTAACAGTGCTTGAAAAATGAAAATAGAGTTTAATACTAAGATGATTCTTTTATTAAATCCACAAATATATTTTAAGAACCTATTGTGAACCAGCTAAGTCCTAGATGTGGTAGATAAAACAGTAAACAAAATCAACACAGACTACAGAGACAGACTTGTGGTTGCCAAGCGGGGGGAGGAAAGGGTTGGGAGTTTGGGATTAGCAGATGCAAACTATTATATATAGGATGGATAAACAACAAGGTCCTACTGTATAGCACAGGGAACTATATTCAATCTCCTGTGATAAACCACAATGGAAAAGATTATGAAAAAAAAAAAAAAAAAATATATATATATATAGACAGAA
>NW_006774075.1:1324026-1374735 GCF_000442215.2 Lipotes vexillifer
CAGAACATGGAGAAAGGACAACAAAAAGAGCTGTTAGAAAAGAACAGATCAGGTGGGGTCAGGAGCAAGTAGACCTGGAGACTCAGATGCTCAAATTTAGGTTAGAAGACAAAGAGCTTAGGAAAAACCCCAGAATTTCTGAGCAGAGTTGTGATGTGCTGAAAGCAGTATTTAAGGCAAATTATTCTGACTACAGATGTTTTGCTTGATATGGAGTGTTTATAAAAAGCCATCACAATGCACATTAAATAATTCAATATAAAAAATTAGTTAACAGAAATAAGCCCAGATATAATCCAAAACTCTTTCCAAAAAAAGACACTAACTACCCAATGTAAGAAGTGTTTAGTCTTAAGTATTTAAAATTATTTTATTGTAAGAATTGAGCTGAGAGGGGCAAAAAAAAAGCTTTCATGGTACAGAAAACATACAGCATCCTGATTTAGGGCATAGTGTACTCTGAGACTATTTTCTAACCAAAAAAATCACAGTTGTTTTTTTTTCTTTTTTTAATATGGTCTTCTAAAAAGAAGCCCTCCTGTAGTCAACAAAGAAGAAAGAGGTTTTCAATTTTTTTTATTTCAGTAAGGAGTTTATTCTATCCTGGGAAGCAGTTTCTGTGCAGAGCTGCAGAGCTGGGTACTGTATTGGTTGGGCTCTAGGGTCGAAGTCAAAGCCTCGAAGGGTGTTAAAAACCTGATGGACATAAATCAAGGAGGCCCCAGAGGGATGAATTTGGGGTCCATTGTGTTGCTATTCCAACTCCCAAATGAGGCACCCTGGGACTTTAACAATACAGAGTCACCAGAGAGTGGAGGGGAGAGGCCAGGAGAAGCCTGGGATATGAGGGACGGGGGGAATGGAAGCTGACCCAGAGGCGGAACTGGGTAGGGGGAGAGAGCCTGGCATCTGCAGAGCAAGTTACAAGCTGGGGAAAATAACACAAAGACATCAATCCGACAGAAAGCAGAGAGATATCAGGCACTGGCCCCAACCAGGAACTAGGTGAGGGGGCAGCTAGGATAGGAATGGCCAACACAAGTGGGCAGAACTCCAGCAGGTGACAGAAGAGAATGTTCTAGAAGCAAGCTCTAGGGAAGGGAATTCAGAAGAGCTAACGGACTAGCTAGGATTCTACATCCTGTGGGCAGGGGTGATCAGAGGTGCCAGTTTCACCCCCCAGATCTCAGTGGCGGGTCTAGCCAGGCACACACACTGAGCTGTAGCCCTCAAGGTCTAAGGACTTGGTTCTCAAGCCGCAAAGGGTGCTGGGCATTCTCTCCGACCAACCCATAAGCAAATACATGTCACCAACATCCGACTGCCAGCCCCAAACCTATGGAGCACGGAACTCCTTGTTTACCAAAACCTGTTGGTCTTTTTTTTTTTTTTTGCGGTACGCGGGCCTCTCATTGTTGTGGCCTCTCCCGTTGCGGAGCACAGGCTCCGAATGCACAGGCTCAGCGGCCGTGGCTCACGGGCCCAGCCGCTCCGCGGCATGTGGGATCTTCCCGGACCGGGGCACGAACCCGCGTCCCCTGCAGCGGCAGGCAGACTCTCAACTACTGCGCAACCAGGGAAGCCCCTGTTGGTCTTTTTAAACAGCCTCCTCCTCTCTCTAGACTGGATGCTCCTCAGAAGCAGGTAGCACTTTGTATGCTTTTTTCCTACTCTTGTGGAACTTAATGCTGCAGAGTGAGTGCTTTAAAACCACCCATTAAACAAATCCTGTCTGGAGGTCTCCACCAGCCTTAAGGCTGAATTGAAAGAAGCCGTCTCCCAGCACAGGTGGGGCAGGGGTTCATTAGCTGATAGTCAGTGTTCTCTCTGGACAACATGCAGGGCTGTTCAAAGGCTGGCAGAGGATCTTGGGATTTCAGGGCCATGTTGCACATGTCTAATCCAACCAGCATTGCCAGCAGTAGAACCAAAATCTGGCTTACTGCAGTAGGATGGGCAAAGCCAAGTGACCCTTTAAAATAATCAATCATTTTTTCAAATCCTCTTTTGTCTTAAATACCAACCTGATTCTTTCCTAAGAAACTAGGTGTGTATTCTGCAAGCCACAAAGCATTGCCGATTAGTAATCAGAGAAGCCAAGTATACAGATGGGAACCTGAGTGGAGATTGAGAGATGAGCCAATCGGTCTGGGTCCCCCCGTCCCACTGTGGGTTTTTTTTTAAAAGTCAGGGACGATGTCCTCCATCTTCATCAATATTGTATCAGCCAAAGAAACGAGTGGTTCTATTCTCTTGTTTTCTAGAGCAGAAACTGGCCAAGTGATTCTGTTCTCTCGTTCACTGGGGTAGAGGACCGGGCCACTACAATTTTGATTTCCTGACTCGTGAGGCTTGCTAAGGACAATGCAAGAGTGGGGCAGAAGATGAAAAAAACATATTTTTTGGAGGTTCAGAACCTCACTATGTCACTTACTACTGCTTTAAGCTCAGAAAAGTTGAGCCTCTCTTTTCTGTACAATATGATATTACCTACCGCACAGATTGAAATAAGGTTAAGTAGGTTAATCAATATCCTTGGAGCATTGGGGATGCTCCATTAATCTTCATTCACGTCCTCCTGGCTCTCCATCACCCAAGTCTTCTGACATTCTAGAAACCTAGGACCACAGGTGGGAATTTGTTGAAACACTGGAGCTAGAGCATTTGATTTTGAAAAGAAATGATACGGCCCTTCCTGACTGGGTTCAGAAAGCACCTTATCATTAGGAAAACTCTAGACCAGAGAAACTGAGATGTATTGGTCTGCCATTGCTGCTACAACAAATTACCTGAAACTCTGTGATTTAAAGTGATACAAATGTATTACCTTACAGTTCTGTCCATCAGAATTCTGGTCTCGCCAGGCTAAAATCAAGGCACTGGCAGGTCTGACTTCCTTTCTGGAGGCTCTGGGGAGGACCGTTTCCTCATGCAGTGGGGTTGTTGGCAGAATTTAGTTCCTGGCACACAGCCCCTGCACCTCGGGACCAGCACCAGGGCATCATATCCTTCTCATGCTGCCCTTTCTTTCCCTCTCACCACAGCCAGGAAAAGTTCTCCGATTTTAAAGACTCACGTGATTAGATTGGGTCCACTTGGATAATCCAAGAGAATCTCTCCATCTCAAGGTCTGTAACCTTAATCATATCTGCAAAGTGCCTCTGGCCATGTCAGGTAACATTCACAGACTCTGGCGGGTCGGGACGTGAACATTTGGAGGGACGGGAGCCTTATTTTGCCTCCTAGGCTATTTGCTGAACATAATTCATTAAAGTGTGCACCAGTTTATACCTAGAACGCCGGGACCTTGGTCAGGGAAGGTTATTGGTGGGGTTATTTCTACCACTTAGTTCTCTTCTAATTAGCTAAAATTACGTTTCCCCAGATAGTGTTAAGAAAAAACAACACTAACATATCATTTAGAAGCGTTCCTTTGTTGTTGACTTGGACTTTTCACAGTAGGCAGGTTCAGCTTAAACCAAAATGGGAAAAAGTGTTCAGGGAATCTGCCCCCAGCAAAGAAAAGCCAGGAACTGTTTTCATCACCCACGATCAGCTTCCCTCAGAAAGCTGCAGTGACTTACCAAAGCTACATTTGTCATGACCTCATCTCTGCTCCTATTTACAACAAACAGAAACAACTCACAATTCATGACTGATAGCATGGGAAACAGGAGGCAAACAGATTTTAAAAGCCTTGTCCATCATCCTTTCTATAGCTTCTGAGGCATGGCCAAGCCTCCACCTTATTAGTCAAGGGACATTCTAAGTAACTTTCCAACCAAGCTAAATAGGCGTGGGTGCCAGAAAAAGGCAAGAGGGTCGAATGAGAAGACAAAACGGACACAATGAACCCCATGCCTTTTATTGGCAAAAAAAGAGGAGCTGCCTGCCACTCATATCTTCATCCATGGCAAGATGCCCCTTCAATCCATGCCCTCTCGCCTTCTCCAAATTGGATTTATAATCTCCAGCCCCTTATACAGAATCCCTGGTACGGGTCAATGACTGTCATTGTGAAAAACAAGAAATAGAAAAGCTTACCACTTCCTAATGCTTTTTAGCCCCAAAGCACAATAGTACCTTTTATATTTTTTTCAACAAATGCCTCATATGAAATGATAATGTTAATTTATCTGAGATTATTGGCTAGAAAAGAGCAAGCGCCAGCACCCAGCAGTCATGCACCAGCAAAGCAGCACTTGAACAGCATGGGTGGGGTGGGGAAGAACTGATATTCCTATTGTTATATTAGAATCCTATTTATATTTTGGCCATCAACTTAAGGCCAGCTGAAGCAAGGCATCCTAAACTTATTGTAATCCTCACTACTATCTCTGTAAGAGATAATGAGTTTCCCGAGCATGTGTGAATTGTACTAGGCAAGCTACAGGGAGTCCCTCTCAGTCAATATTTTCATAGAAAGTCACTTCACGGGAAGGCCCAGGGTCCGACCTAAGCTAATAAATGATTATCCTTTGCTACTAAAATCAGGACCCTAATTAACTTGCTAATTGTTGGTCTCTGTTCACAGACATTAACCTGAGTTATCCCACCATATACACCTGTAAGTAAATTACAGGCTCTCTGCTCAAGATGAACCTTCTGTCCAAGAGGATAAATGTGACTTCAGTGTGTCAGCCACACCTAACTCTTTTAAGTGACCAAGCGTAAAAGATTCTATTAGGGGCATTTCTCCAAGCAAATTAAATGGACACAAACTGCCTCTAATCATTTATTTCCTCAGTAGAGTCTATGGGCACCACTCTTTGAAAGGCACAGTCTCCTTTTTCATACATTTCTCCTTTATAACAGTAACAGCTACCCTTGCTGGCTTTCCAAGCAGTCTAAGCTAAACATTGTATGTTCATTATCATCCTGAATCCCCACAAAGAACTATGAGGTATACGGTATTATTATGCCCATTTTATAGAAGAGGAAATGAGGTTTAGGGAGTTCAAGTGACTTGTCTTGGCCTATACTGTTAGTGTCCATCCATATCTGTTCTGCAATGGACTGAATATTTGTGTCCCCCCCCACAAATACATATGTTGAAATCCTAACCTCCAAGGTAATGGAACTAGCAGGTGGGAGGGTGGTGCCCACATGAGTGGGATTAGTGCCCTTATAAAAGGGACCCTAGAGAGCTCTCCTGACCTCTTTCTACCATGTGAGGATACAAGAAGTCAGCAAGCGAGAAGAGGGCCCTCACCAGATCCTGACCATGCTGGCACCCTGATCTTGGACTTCCAGCCTCCAGACCTGTGAGAAATAAATTTCCATTGTTTATAAGCTACCCAGTCTATGGTACTTTGTTATAGCAGCCGAGCTGACTAAGACACCCTCCATACTCACAGGTTAGCATCCTTAGCTTCTTCCTAAAGCCCAGACTCTGCCCCAGGGCTTTCTCTAGTCACAAGAGCACCTGGGCTTATGAGTAGGGCAGTATGCAAGTGCCAAGGAGTTGATGTTCCCTGTCCCAGAAGCATCCCTCAAATAAAGACAAATGGGAGTTGGTGGGTAATACCTGAGCTTCCTCGCCCCTTGGGTGGGACAGGCTGAGGAAGGTCTGTATGGTTATCCAGAGGTCCCAGCAGAACTGGGTTTCTGGTGCTCACAGCTGTCTCCTGGTCATTAACACACCTTGCACTGGCTTCCTGACCCTCTCTCCCAAGACAGTCGAGGGCCTCCAAATAAATGTGCACCCAGATAAGTAACTGCAACTCAAGTCTAAGACTTGGGGTCAGCTTCTGGGAGAAGCCAACCTACAATATTTGTCCAAGGCCATATCACCAGTAAACGGCGTGGCTGAAACCAAACCCAAGATAGCTGATGCCAAAGTCCAGACTCCTGCCCCCTAAATTATACCATCTCCTTTCATCACGGATGCCTGGTGTCTTTACAAAAATTCCCCTAGGAAATGAATACACACCCCCAAAACCCACACCTTCCATCTGAGTGGAAGGTAAATCCATTCCTCCCATTGATCAGGCCAATTCTCCACTTCTTTCACTCTCACAGCTCACATTCAATCCATCAGGAATGTCAACATTCAAATACATCCAGAATCTGACGTCTCACTACCTGCACAGCTGCCACTCATTCAGGCCACCATCAACTCTCCCCTGGATCAGAGCAAAGACCACCTAACTGGCCTCCCTGCTGCCACCCTGAGGCAGCCACAGTCCATTCTCCACACTGGAATATGTGCTGCTGGAATGCATTTCTAAAAACGTAGATCAGATTATTTCACTCCTTGCTCAACCATCCTATGACTCCAGAATAAAATCCAAGCTCCATTCTATAGCTCACAAGCCCTCCTTGTGGTCCCATCATCCCCTCCTGGAACACATCCCCACCTCTATCCATCCCTTGCTCTGCTCCAGCCACACTGATGCCCTATCTGATCAGAGGCCATCTATATGGCACCCCCCTCACTCTCTGTTCCTGCTTATTTGTCTTCTGAGCACTGACCACCATTACCATCACCTGGCTGTTATGTATGTGCCTGTGTATCGTCTAGCTCCCTCCCTAGAAGAGGGGCGTGGTGTTTCAGCACGGCTCTTTAGTACCCTGTGCATCAAAGACTTTCAGTACATCTGTTGAAGCAGGAAAGTGCTGGAGAGGGCATAGACCCAGCAGCTGTGGTGTCAAAGGGGCAGGACCCAGTTCCACCCTAGAGCTCAGTTTTTCTTTTCACCTCTAAAAGGGGAATAATAATAATAATATCTATCCCCTGGGATAATGCAATGCTTATATATAGCATAAGCCACAGCACAGTTGAAATCAGCTATATTACATAGCTTAAATATGGAAAGATATAGAAAAATCTATATCTTATATAGAGCTTAAATACAGATAACGAGTGTCTAGTGGGCAGTGTCTAGTGCAGGATAAGAATTCAATAGAATGCAAGGGCTTCACAAAGGAGGTAGCCCTCGAACTAGCTCTTGGTGGGTGAGGAGTGCAGGAATTGCGGGCAGTGAGGCGGGGACCTGCATGAAGTGTGCAGGCAACCACCTGCCAGTGGTTAGTGTGGCTGGAACACAAGTGAAGCACGGCAGGCAGCTAGGAAGGGACAGGAAGAGAAGGAGGTGGGGGGCAGGCAGCAGCCGATGAGAGATGTAGCCGGTGCCAGAGCCCAAAAGGCTTTCTAGGGGAAAGACAAAATCTGATTTAAATGACAAACGGGAAAACAGTTTATACGAAATACATCAGGGATTCAGAGACCCTAAAACTCCCCAGTTTACCTCTGAGAGTCGAACTGCTAAGTTCCCACAGCAATATAGTCACTAAGGCCTGAAAGGGAGACTTTTTTTTCCTTTCACAACCAGTATCAATCAGCAAGAATCTCATGAACTTTCCCCAAAGGAGATTAATTCATTCTGTCTCTGTCTCCCTCTTTTTCTGTCTCTATCTGTCTCTCTGTCTCTCCCTCTCTGTCTCAATATACTATTCTATAGATGGGCTGTGCATGTGACACCCTGAGTTGGATCATTTCCTGTTTGAATGCCTCTGTTTTAACTTTTAGGCTTAAAAGATCAAAGAGAAAAATCTAGTATTTTTTAGTGCAAGCAACCCAGGTGAAGGCTAGAGAAATGTATACCCAGGGCCCCAACAAAAAGAAAGAAGCAGAATCCAATCCCACGTAACAACGCCCACCTCCTGTTGTTAAGCGGGCAAAGACCACACCATCAGCTAGAGAAACCCTGTTCTGACCTGTTAGAAAGTCAAGACAGCAGAAGAGGGAAAGGGGCAGCAGGCTCGCGGCAAGAACATAAAGCATGTCCCTCCCCTTGGACCAGTCTCCTCAAACACAAATGCGTTGTCCAGAAGAATTTCCCACGTGGGAATAAAGACAAAACAATAAGCTGGACTTCAGCCCAACCCTGACATTCTGAAGGAGTTTTTCTGTCATAGTAAAACTTTAAGACTAATAAGACCAAGTCCCATGTGAAACTCACATTCCTTCAGGGTTGCAATTTACCCAGAATATTCATCACAGACCTACCCCTGGTGTCGTATTCTGAAGAGACTCCAGTCATGGGTCCCCACCCACCAGTGCCTACCTTTGAGCTCACCCACTTCAGATACTGGATATGATCATCTTCCTTTTTTCTTTTTAATATAAATCTCCTACCATCTCATTTGGTTGCTCCAGACTCCTATGCCAATTCCAGCTCAAGCACAATCCCTGAGACCTAGCCGGCGATCAATACAAGTGCGCTGAACTGGTGAATGAATGAATGGATTCATTCATGATCAAAAGATCAAAGATCTGCTTTTCTTGGGGTAAAGAAGTAAATTCACTGAGCATTTTTTTTTTTAAGCAGGGTGCAGAGGAAGATGAAATGATTAGGTTTTTTCCCTCCACAAATTAAATTCCACAGCCAAGAGGTAGCCAATTACAAGCTGCATTGCCTTAAAGTAAAGAGAAGTACTTATTGGTCCCTTTCTCCTCACTTCCAGAAATCTCAATCCAGAAAGCAATCTCAATCCTTGATTCTAACTTTCCAAGAAATGTCTAGAGGTGGTTTGCAAGTCCCTTCATCCAAACAGTTACACTCATCTCCCTTAGCTGACATAGTCAGGCACAGTCTGTTCCCAAGAATCCTGGTTAAGCAACTACCGCTCACTTCCGCACTTGGATTTCAGTAAAACGATGCCCAGCATATGATGACCTTCCTTTTATGAGACAAAGTGAGGCACTAGAGAGCACACACAGAGGCCCTTTTGAAATATCATGCCTGCAAAAAAAAAAACCTCAAGATGTCCCAGAGCTCACTGAAAAAGAATCAATATAGGACCTTATTCCAAAAGACCCCAATAATCATTAGGAATTTCTATTCAGCTAACTGCCAAGTACAGATCCTAGGGCATCTCCTCACCTGGACGTCATTCTTTCCCACTCTCACTTCAAGCTTTTCTGAAACACTGGATTCTTTTCAGGAAATGTGACCAGCGACAATGCCTTTATTTCCCATAGGAAACCCCTTCACAGAGTTTGAATGTCTTTTTGGTGAAAAGTGTGAAAGTCAATCTCATTCACGTACTCAGAGCACTTATAAACCTTTTGTACATTCCAATTATATAACACTTTTTGCCAAAGAAAAATTGGGTTGACTTATCTCGGCCCCAATCTTTTATTCAGAGGCTGGGCTCCCTTATATGTTGAGACCTAACATTCATGGTGGTTCAGTATAAATACCTGGTGCCAGCTTGAAGTAACCGTAACACTAATTACTATTGAATTATAGTGGAAATCATATAGAAGTACTTATAACATTCAGACTAGGACAAGAATGAGTCCATGTGATTAATGTCATTAACACAGCATTCAGTTCAGTAATATACCATAATGATCTGGCTATTATATTAAAGTGTTACTAAATATTCACTTAGCTCCAAAAAAAACACAGTGGGTGTGAGGTTTCTTGGTCAGATTTGGAATTTAAACAGTGCTCTTTGTCGGATTTGAGCCTGGTCTAAAGCCCCAACAAACAAAGTCTGCCTACTAAAGGAATGTTTACAAAGACACAGAAAATACCCACAGAAGGAAGCAGTTTATCATAAACAATACAAATATTTACTTGATTATTTAATGGGTGCCCAGCATGTCTGTCCTTAATGTAGCATTAGCTGACATCAGGAACACACCATATGTGCAAACAATTAATTCAAATTATGCTTTCCTTCCAGTGAGTTCTCTTATAAAGGAGGGGAATTAATGTGGAGGCATATTCAGGAGCAGGGAATTAGAGGCACTCTCTCCATGTCTGCCTTTATGGGTACCTAGTTTTTAATTCTTTATCCTCACTGTCATCCTGCTGCCAAGAGCTGATGGCATTTGAAATGCTCCTACCGTGTTCCTTATGTAATCAGTAGGATGACTAACACAGCGATTAAAAACCTGACTTGGCTGAAGATTTTGTTATAAGATTAAGCCTTAGAGGCCCAAGATCGCCAGAATAAGTCCACCTCTTTTAACAACCACCACAACTGCAAAATAATCGGCTCGCAAATATCAACAGTGGATGACCCATCATTCCTAGCTTTCCGGAATGGAAAGGGGAGAAGACCATTCAGATGAATATAAAGTGTTTCCAGTGAAGATGCTTGAGGCTTATTTATAATAAAGACATTCATACTCTATGAAGGGGTTTCCTGTGGGCAATTACACCATCCCTTTTCTCTATGAATTAATACATGACAAACTTTGGTTTGCATAACATTTCAAATGGCAAAACCCTTAGCAGGAGGGATGTTCAGACACAAAGTGCAACATTAAAAGTTGCAAGCACTTAAACCATATATTCTTGTGATGTTGCTTGCAGGGAGGTTAGGTTGCCTCAAGAGCCGCCCCCCACCACCGCCCTCCAAGCCCCCTGCCACTGCCCTCCAATTCTGCAAGAGGTGAAGGTCTCTGGCTTCTCCCCGACTCTTATGACATCATGTTTACATATTTTTTATCTAATTGTTCAGCTGAGTAATATTTGAGAGTTTTTTCTTTATAAGAATAATAAGAAAAGAAGACAGAAAAATCAAAGAAGAATTTCGAACATCCCTCTGATAAGGAAACTGATCCTTCCTGAGAGCAAAGCATTCCAGGCCTGTTATGTAATTATTTACTTATATATTTTGTATATATGTGTGTATGTATGTACCTATATACATGCACGTATTATAGAGTTGCTGTGAGGATTAGATAGTATACATGAAATAATTACCACAATATCCAATACCTAAGCTCTCAATAAATGTTAGCCACAATTACAATCCTTGGATTATATCCAGAGCACAATGCTTGGTACACTGTTAGTCCTCAAATATAGCAGATGAATGAATAATTACTAATCCTCATAGTATGCCTCTACATAACAGAAGCCTAAGGCTCACAGAAGTTATGTAGCTTGTGCAGGGTCACACCTCTGACAAACACTAAATCTAGGATTTGTTTGAGTCTAAAACCCTGGCCCTTTTCACTACATCCTGCTGATTCTCAAATACCTACAATAACAAACTAATGCAGAGATGGCACTGAATAATTGAAAAGTTCATTGATCTATTTCAGATTTCAATGGGACTTCAAACAAAATAAGCCCTCCCACCAAAATAAAGAAAAGGGATCTTCTAATTTATTTTAAAATATTTCACAAGATTTCTCAACGTTATACAGATGACTATGAAAAATTTTAACACTCAAAATCATAAACTTATTCCCTGCCCAGTGACATTTTCTTCTTTCTAATGAATCTGTATTTAAGAGGAAAATTCCAAAAGTGAAACAATGGCAATGACTGAGTAATTCATAGCTCAGTGCTATATTAGCAATTAATTAAATCTCTCCAGCAATACAGAGAAACCAGTCATCTGCCCTGTCTTTATTTTATTTCATTTCATTTCCTGTATGTTGTATATTCCCCAAAGCAATTCTTTGCAGTCATTTTACCTCCCATGCACAAATCTAATAATCCCTCTTGTTCTTAAGCATTGCGGGTACACAGCATTGTTATTATATTATTAAATGTACATCAGATAAATTCAGTTGTGCTGCATTCTCCAATATACTTTTTTTCCCCAATCACTTATTTTCTATTTCTCATAAGTAAACACTGAGGTCTTTATTAGCGATAGGTTTTTTTATTTTTTTAACCTATGCTTCAACTTTTTTTCTTATAAGTTTTGTTGCTAATCACAAGATTTAGTCAGACTCTTATGCACATTCACGACTCTGTAATCTTAACAAGCTATATGCAGATGATTGACAGATAATACTTGACAGGTTCAAAATTAGAGAATATACAATGAAAAATTCAGAACAGCCAGATCACTTAGTATGCTACCCTTTTCCAATTTGGCTTCTCTCATAATCATCAACTTGGGAGGGAGAGGGGGAAGGGAGAGAACAGGTCTGGACATTTCCTCACTCTCTGATCTACTGGATGAAAACCACTGGGCTTGAACCAGTCTGAAAAAGCCATCAGTCAGAAATCACCTCACCAAGAGTTGAAACTCACACCATCAAAATATGAAGTTGAAAATATGATTCTTCAGCACTTAAACCAAAACACCAGCCTCTCCTTTCTAGAGCCAGCCAAAATATTCTTTTCCATATTTTATTCAGTTTCATTCATTGAAGAGAGTTATCATTTATGTAGCATTACTCCTTAAATCTTTAATGAGAAAAGAAATCATGTCATGTTTATTGAAATGATTAGCCCAATTTTTATTGACTCTGCACAATTTATGTGACAGCTGATATTTACCTGAAAGATTTCTATCCCGGAAAGGATTGATTGATGAGTTCCCACTATAACATTAGACTCAACTACTAGAGATCGAGCTAAGAAAAGGAGTTTGTTTGTTCTATTTTGTTTTACTGCCCTTAACTTCTTTTTTAAGCCTCCTCACACCACAACCAACAGCACACATCTTTCTCCTGTTTTCAGGAAAACTGGGTGACACAAAACTCATATCAATTAAACCAGCAGCATTAAATGTTTGGGAAGTGCCAAAGGCCATGCCTACTCAAGCAGATGCTACTCCAAAGACTTTGACCCTGATTCAAGGCAGTCTACTCTGCCCTCCCCCAGATCTAGTTTCAGTCAACATCCCATTGTGATGAATTAGGAGCCAGAAAAACCTAACTTGGGCAGGCCTTTCTTAGAGGTCATTCACAGGAGAATTCCACTGGCACCAGCCATGGGTAGGACCTTCTGTCCTCTGAAATAAAAGTAAGTATTTTCCTCCCTTTTCTGTTACCTTCCAACTCTGATCATGCTCGCAAGATGACAACTAGGTTGGGATTCCATCCAGGAACATTTTAGGAGGGGAGAAATCAGTGCCTGAGGGATCATTAGTTGATGTGCACACTTGTGGAAAAACAACAGGGTTGTAGGTGTTAGATCCCTGCTCTCTTCTGGTGCGGCCATTCAGAATAGGTCATAATGGATAGAATTGTTGAAATGTGGCTTCAGTCCTTTTAGAAAGCAATTGCTGTCCAGAGAAGCATTTGCGTTAATGGTTGGTAATCAGTGGTAAGAGCCCAAGGGTTAGTAACTACTCCCGTGGAAGGAAAAGTGGGCATCTGAGGAAGAAATGGGGAGTCCTCAGGAAAATCACAAGGAAAGAGGAGAACCCTGAATTTCCATCATCACAGAAATGTACACTGAATAATCAGGCCAACTTCAACTCAGCAATCTGTTAAAGGGACAGTTTCGAAGTTCTGTGCAATTTGAGGTTAGCAATCCTGAAATATCGCTACGGGTGGGACAGCCACAGAAGGTTAACAGACACTTCCAATAAGTGATAAAGATATTTTGTAGTCATGGTAACCTGCATGCAAATTTAGAACATTTATTTTAAAAGACTGCTCTCCCCTTTCTCCCAATATCACTTCCAGTTTTCTTTTTTCTATATTCTTATCTGAAGCTGGGTAACTAAGATTCCAACAATAATGGAATCTAATTTTTGAGTTTCTCTCTTCAACATGGAACTTGGTAATTTTAAGGCAGATCCTCTGAACAAGGGCGTTTAAAATATCCATATATTACTCTATGCATTCGTATCATATAATTTACACCACACAAAATGTGAAAAAGACCTTTAAGTGTCCTGTTCTCAACAGGCTGTGCAATAAACTGATTCATATTATAATGAATTTCTTAAACATTAAGCTAAAGGGAGGCAGTTGAAACTTAGTATGTATGAAAGGGAGAACTTTTCCTGGAACAAAAATTAGAAGGAAGCATATCCACCAGGAGATGCACAAGAAACAGAAAGGGAACAGTCAGGAGATGGCAATTTTCTCGTGGCCTGTTAACTCGGTTTCTTTCAAACAGTTTTATTCTTTCCTTTGAAATGAGAAGCTGGGCAAACTCTCCGACAATGGACTGGAGATGAGCCTTTATTCCTGGTCCTCACTCTGCCGTATCTTCAACCTCCCGCTAGCACCCCAGCTGGCTCTGACAAGCACAATTTCAGAAGAGGACTGAAGCCAGGCCAAGCTTATTACCTCTTCCTTAGGCCACTGAGTTTAAAGATATATGGTAATTTGATATCAAGCATCAATGGAGAAAAAAGTCCGAAAGGTCATGGTCAGAGCACAGATAATCGTCACTTCCTTCTTTTTGCATATTTCTGTTCTTTAAATCTTTTAATTGAACATGCACATCCCTCTTACACTCAGACAAAAAGCCATCAAACTTATTTTTAAAAAACAGAATGAAAATCTAACAGCACCCCACCTCCTGTTCAAACTCTGAGATAGGGATGGAGGAAACAGTTTCCCTCTAATAGTTCCTTTTCACTGATAAGGGCAGGCGGTGGGGGGAATGTTGTCAGTGACATGAAAGTTACAAGTAAATTAATTTGAGTTAGATAATGCCAATACCTTACATCTTGAATGCACTTTTCAATCACTAACCCATTTGTCTGAATTATAATCCTAGGAATTAGTTATGAGAAGTCGTATCAGCCCCGAGTCATATATGAGAAAACTGAAGCTCAGAGGAAACAGAAAAACTGCTCAGGGTCACACAGAGAAAGAAATATAAAACATCCAACTCATTCACTTTTTAAAAACACCATAGCTGGTAGCACGCCATGCTTTTTTAACACCCTGCAAAGCTGTAGCTCTAAATGCGGCAAGAATAATTTTGGCATATTTGCTGTCGCATAATTATTCAAGAAGGTACAAGTGCCCTGTCAACACCTTCGATTCAGTCACAATGAAGAAAGGCAGTCAAGACTTTGTCTTTTGTGCCCGCCCACCCACCGAATTAGCAGGGGCTTAGCGAGGCGGGACTGTGTGCTATGGCTCAAGGTACCCACTGTGCGAGATGGCTGATGTTATTAGTTGGGCAAGCGCAGCATTAAATAATGTGCTAGTTCCTTTTCAATCCTGTTTTCAATCACTGTGATTCCATCAAAGAGAAAATCTTGGCTTGGAGATAATAAACCTTTACCACCTTCCTCAGCCCTCCCAGACGACTACCGCTTTTTAACAAAAGAAAAACAGGTTTCAGACTCATAACCTTCATCGGGCAACAGTGTCTAGCTAAATATATTAACTTTTTGGTGTTCTCTCAACCTTTATTAGGTATCCTTCTATTTATAGCAAGTGATACTGGTTTTCCATATAAATGGTAACATAAAATTTCTTCTAGGAATAAATTTCTGGAGGTAAAATTGGAGGCTTCAATTTGAGAAGCCTTGTTATTAGGACCATCATCGTATTAGGTTGGAATCTCATTTTTCAATAGCAATACCCTTAATCCATGACAATGTGGCTTTTGATCCAATCAAAGGCCTTCTGGTTTCACTTAGACTGGACCTCACTGTGGCCCAGGGCCAGCCACAATGGAGAGGCATGTGCTGCAGATGAGCCAGAGAGCAGAAACAAGACTACAGGACATCACTCTCTCTCATCACCTTCCTCTTGCCTTCCCTCATCTCCAACATGGAAATTGTTAAACCACCATGAAACAGACAGACCACCTTTCATCTATCAGAAACAATTTCATCCTGCCTCCATGCCTTACACACCCTTCTGTCCCTACTACGCTTCCTCCAGGATAATCAAGTTGCTTAGAGTCCTGAAAAGAGTTTCGAGTGATGGTACCTACCCTTACCTGCACTGTCCCCAACCCCCACCCACTGCCTTCTCCAAAGGAGAAGCTATGGAACATCTCTGGAAGAAGGAATCTCAAAAGTTCATGAGGAAAAGGAAAAGGATGGGGAAGGGGGAGAATCCATGAGTCAGGGGTGAACACGGGAGCCTGCACCTTTCACATGGAGACCACAGAAAGTCAGTAGGATGGGCTCATTTTTACAAACGGCTGCCTCTCTTCAGAAACTCACTGGTGCTACTTATGAAACCTAAGAAAGATACATCTCTCTTTCAGCCTCCAGAGTTTGGGAGGAGCACATTTTAATGCAAAGCTCCAAGCTTGCTCCACTTACTGTGAGGCAGCAGCTACACTAAGGACACAAGCTACAGTCTCCTTCCCAGTCTTTTCCCAACCAACCTTGTGACCTTGGCCACGTCACTGAACCTGTCGGCTTTGGGTTTACTTAAGTGCCAAAGGTGACATGGCCAAGGTCACAAAGTTGGTGGGGAAAAGACTGGGAAGGAGACTGTAGCTTGTGTCCTTAGTGTAGCTGCTGCCTCAGAGTGAGCGGAACAAGCTTGGCACTTAAATCAGTGGTTCTCAAAGTTGGCTCCATATTAGAATTGAACCACCTGCAGAGCTTCATAAACAATGCCCAATCGGGCCCACACCTGGAAAGTGTTTAATGGGTTAGCACTGCGCCATGCAGCCCTTGGGGTTCTATTATAGGATTCCTGGCATGGAGCTTCCCTGAGGGCCCATCCCAGCTCTGACATTCTTGGAGTCCCTGAACCGCATTTAGGGGCTGGCGGCCATTTCTGGTTTCCATTGGCACTACCTAGCCTTTATCTATAAACACTTTTGCCTTTGCTGTAATTGCAGTTCTTAATCTTATCGGGAAAACTGCCAACACCAAAGAGGTGAAGTTTATTCTTCTACCAAAAGGGACTTTGTACTTTGGTGGAAAACTGGCTTTGCAGCTATGCAGACTTGATTTTGAATCCTACTGTGGTGGCCTTGAGCAAGCTTCTTAATCTCACTAAGCCCCAGCTTTCTCATCTCCAAAATGGGGATGATAATACCTCTTTCATGGACGGTTGTGAGGAGTGAATATATAAAGTACACAGGATGTAAACACCGAATAAGTGTCAGTTACCCCTCCTTCCCTGAAATTTGGAGGTGACAGGGGGTTCTGTGCTCACAGAGGAAAGAGCTGGATGAAGGCCAGTCTGAATTTCCAGAACCCCAAGAGCAGTCTTTGGCTGAGCAGATCAACACCTGCCAGAGAGACACTTAGAGCTTCAAAGCCCAGCCTCACACGAGCCACAACGTCCTCCCACCATGAGCCACAACGTCCTCCCTCCCGTTAGCTGCAGAAAAGCAGAAACAAGCCGGTTCATCGCCCTGGAAGGGGGAAGCTACAGGTGTGAACTAACAGAACTGCAGGCCATGAGATAAGTAGGCCAGTCCTGGACTCCTGCCGCCAAAAGCGCAGGAAGAGAGAGGCAACCGTCAAAGGAATGTAATGAGGAAACAGTGGAGTCTAGTGATACTGGGGCAAAGAGCTGTCCGCAACAGATGGAAGAGGAAAAAGATGAGAAAAAGAAAAGATAGTTGCCCTTTGCAGCATTGGCAGGGCCAGGGAATACATTTCCCAGATCCCTGAGAATAAACAGCTAGGGAAACATTCAGCGCTGCTGTAAGTAAGGTTGCTGTGAAAAATTAGCTTTACCCTCCCCAGGCGTACGTGGCAGAGGAAAAAGACTGGAAGGAAACACAAAAATGTTAGTAGGGTTTGTCTCAAAGTAGTAAACTTGTTGTCATTTCTAGTCTCTTCCATATACATGTCTGCAGATTGCAAATCTGTAATGAATAGGAATGTCTTTTATTTTCAGGGAAACAAATGGAAGGAATAAATGAAGCATGTCACACAAGTTTATAATGACAGACAGGGACAAAAAAGTAAAGAAGCACGGGGTAGGGGTGGGGGTGGACATGAGATTATCAAAAAAGAGAACTGTGTTTTTAACTAGCAAATACGACAGAAAAGAAGCCACTCACAGATACAGAAAACTAACCAGTGGTTACCAGTGAGGAGGGGGGGAGGGGCAATATAAGGGCTGGGGAGTGAGAGGTACCAACTTTGGGGTGTAAGATAGGCTCAAGGATGTATGGTACGACACGGGGAATATAGCCAATATTTTGTAATAACTGTAAATGGAAAGTAACCTTTAAAAATTGTATAATTTTTTTTTAATTTTTTAAAAGAGAGCTGTGTTTTTAAGAAGAGAGCAAATGAAAATTTGGTGGGTTAACCATTCATGAGACCCTATTTCCTAGCAGACTGGGGTCAGAATTTGCCACTGCAAATAGCAAACAAGGCTGCAGTCTATATTTTAACCTTTTTTGCTTGCAGTGTTGACACTGGCTTTTCCAGTGTTTTGGAACCTGGGAATTGCTATGTGATAGCAAACACAAATAAATCACTAAGGAATGAATGTTGAGGCAAATGCTCTAGCAAAAGAACCTAGCTTTAAGCACAGACCTACAGAAACCAAAACAAAACCAAGGAGGTGCTTATATTTCATAAAACATCACTTGTCAGTATTTTTCCAATCTAAAAATACATGCAACCTCATACAGGATGTCATGGATTTCGAAGAGGCGATCCCAGATGTCAGAGTTAAAATTTTCCTACAACGTTCAAAATGCTTCCTATGGCAAAACTATGACAGTTAACACCCCTGGGGAAGGACAGGCTTTCCATGCAGGAAAGCCTCCGCTTTCACTAGGCCAAGGTCAGTGTTTCTTTTCTTCTGTCTGCCTCTACCTCTGGTCTGCTGGCATAGACCCACTCAGGGATCACAGAATAGCAATCGCACCCTGTTGCTTTATCCTTAGAGGTCTTCCGATGGGGCCTGGCTGCCACAAGAAACCCGTCATGAAGAAATCTATCATCAACTCTGTCTGGTTAGGGGATGTGGGACTTTTAGAGAAAACAGCTAAACAGCTACCATTAAAACTCCTTGTGAATACAGCCAATATTTTATAATAACTATAAATGGAGTATAACCTTTAAAAATAGTGAGTTACACTGTACACCTGTAACTTATACAGCATTGTATAGCAACTGTACCTCAATAAAAAACTGTTAATAGGTGAGATCTCATGTTAAGTATTCTATTTTTTTTAAACAGTAACAAACTAAATATATATGTATGTGTGTGTGTGTGTATATATATATATATATATATATATATTTTTTTTTTAGCAGCATATAGCTGGGTCTTGCTTTTCTTTTTTTTTCTTTTCTTTTGCGGTACGCGGGCCTCTCACTGTTGTGGCCTCTCCCGTTGCGGAGCACAGGCTCCGGACGCGCAGGCTCAGCGGCCATGGCTCACAGGCCCAGCTGCTCCGCGGCATGTGGGAACTTCCCGGACCGGGGCACAAACCCGCGTCCCCTGCATCGGCAGGCGGACTCCCAACCACTGCGCCACCAGGGAAGCCCTGGGTCTTGCTTTTTAATCCAGTCTTACCATCTCTGTTTAGATCATTTACTTTTTAAAATTTTCCCACAAATCCCATAAATATGGGTTAATTTTTTTTCTTATTAGTTATCTATTTTATACATATTAGTGTATACATGTCAATCCCAATCTCCCAATTCAGCACATCACCACCACCACCCCCCACCGCTTTCCCCCCTTGGTGTCCATACGTTTGTTCTCTACATCTGTGTCTCTATTTCTGCCTTGCAAACCAGTTCATCTGTATCATTTTTCTAGGTTCCACATATATGTGTTAATATACGATATTTGTTTTTCTCTCTCTGACTTATTTCACTCTGCATGACAGTCTCTAGGTCCATCCACATCTCTACAAATAACCCGATTTTCTTCCTTTTTATGGCTGCATAATACTCCATTGTATTAGAAGATGTGTACCACATCTTCTTTATCCATTTGTCTGTCGATGGGCATTTAGGTTGCTTCCGTGACCTGGCTATTGTAAATAGTGCTGCAATGAACACTAGGGTGCACATGTCATTTTGAATCATGGTTTTCTCTGGGTACATGCCAAGGAGTGGGACTGCTGGGTCATATGGTAATTCTATTTTTAGTTTTTCAAGGAACCTCCCTACTGTTCTCCATAGTGGCTGTATCAATTTACATTCCCACCAACAGTGGAAGAGGGTTCCCTTTTCTCCACACCCTCTCTGGCATTTGCTGTTTGTAGATTTTCTGATGATGTCCATTCTAACTGGTGTGAGGTGATACCTCATTGTAGTTTTGATTTGCATTTTTCTAATAATTAGTGATGCTGAGCAGCTTTTCATGTGCCTCTTGGCCCTCCATATGTCTTTTTTGGAGAAATATTTAGGTCTTCTGCCCATTTTTTGACTGGGTTGTTTGTTTTTTTAATATTGAGCTGCATGAGCTGTTTATATATTTTAGAGATTAATCCTTTGTCCGTGGATTCATTTGCAAATATTTTCTTCCATTCTGAGCGTTCTCTTTTCGTCTTGTTATAGTTTCCTTTGCAGTGCGAAAGCTTTTTAAGTTTCATTAGGTCCCATTTGTTTATTTTTGTTTTTATTTCCATTACTCCAGGAGGTGGGTCAAAAAAGATCTTGCTGTGATTTATGTCAAAGAGTGTTCTTCCTATGTTTTCCTTTAAGAGTTTTATAGTGTCCAGTCTTACATTTAGGTCTTTAACCCATTTTGAGTTTATTTTTGTGTATGGTGTTAGGGAGTGTTCTAATTTCATTCTTTTACATGTAGCTGTCCAGTTTTCCCAGCACCACTTATTGAAGAGACTGTCTTTTCTCCATTGTATATCCTTGCCTCCTTTGTCATAGATTAGTTGACCATGGGTGTGTGGGTTTATCTCTGGGCTTTCTATCCTGTTCCATTGATCTGTATTTCTGTTTTTGTGCCAGTACCATATTGTCTTGATTACTGTAGCTCTGTAGTATAGTCTGAGATCAGAGAGTCTGATTCCTCCAGCTCCGTTTTTTTCCCTCAAGATTGCTTTGGCTATTCGGGTTCTTTTGTGTCTCCATACAAATTTTAAGATTTTTTGTTCTACTTCTGTAAAAATACTGCCATTGGTAATTTGATAGGGATTGTACTGGATCTGTAGATTGCTTTGTGTAGTATAGTCATTTTCAGAATGTTGATTCTTCCAATCCAAGAACATGGTATTTCTCTCCACCTGTTTGTGTCATCTTTGATTTCTTTCATCAATGTCTTATAGTTTTCTGAGTACAGGTCTTTTACCTCCTTAGGTAGGTTTATTCCTAGGTATTTTACTCTTTTTGTTGCAGTGGTGAATGGGATTGTTTCCTTAAATTCTCATTCTGATCTTTCGTTGTTACTGTATAGGAATGTAAGAGATTTCTGTGCATTAATTTTGTATCCTGCAACTTCACCAATTTCATTGATTAGCTCTAGTAGTTTTCTGGTGGCATCTTTAGGATTCTCTACGTATAGTATCATGTCATCTGCAAACAGTGACAGCTTTACTTCTTCTTTTCCAATTTGTATTCCTTTTATTTCTTTTTCTTCTCTTGTTGCCGTGGCTAGGACTTCCAAAACTACGCTGAATAAGAGTGGCAAGACATCCTTGTCTTATTCCTAATCTTAGAGGAAATGCTTTCAGTTTTTCACCATTGAGAATGATGTTTGCTGTGGGTTTGTCGTATATGGCCTTTACTATGTTGAGGTAGGTTCCCTCGGTGCCCACATTCTGGAGAGTTTTTATCATAAATGGGTGTTGAATTTTGTCAAAAACTTTTTCTGCATCTATTGAGATGATCGTGTGGTTTTTATTCTTCAGTTTGTTAATATGGTGTATCACATTGATTGATTTGCATATATTGAAGAATCCTTGCATCCCTGGGATAAATTCCACTTGATCATGGTGTATGATCCTTTTAATGTGCTGTTGGATTCTGTTTCCTAGTATTTTGTTGAGGATTTTTGCATCTATGTTCAACAGTGATATTGGTCTATAATTTTCTTTCTTTGTAGGATCTTTGTCTGGTTTTGGTATCAGGGTGATGGTGGCCTCTTAGAATGAGTTGGGAGTGTTCCTTCCTCTGCAATTTTTTGGAAGAGTTTGAGAAGGACGGGTGTTAGCTCTTCTCTAAATGTTTGATAGAATTCACCTGTGAAGCCATCTGGTCCTGGACTTTTGTTTGTTGGAAGATTTTTAATCACAGTTTCAATTTCAGAGCTTGTGATTGGTCTGTTCATATTTTCTATTTCTTCCTGGTTCAGTCTTGGAAGTTTATACCTTTCTAAGAGTTTGTCCATTTCTTCCAGGTTGTCCATTTTATTGGCATAGAGTTGCTTGTAGTAGTCCCATATGATGCTTTGTATTTCTGCGGTGTCTACTGTAACTTCTCCTTTTTCATTTCCAATATTACTGATTTGAGTCCTCTCTTTTTCTTGATGAGTATGGCTGAAGGTTTATCAATTTTCTTTATCTTCTCAAAGAACGAGCTTTTAGTTGTATTGATCTTTGCTATTGTTTTGTTTCTATTTCACTTATTTCTGCTCTGATCTTTATGATTTCTTTCCTTCTACTACCTGGGTTTTGTTTGTTCTTCTTTCTCTAGTTCCTTTAGGTGCAAGGTTAGATTGTTTATTTGAGATTTTTCTTGTTTCTTCAGGTAGGACTGTATAGCTATAAACTTCCCTCTTAGAACTGCTTTTGCTGCATCCCATACATTTTGGATCGTCATGTTTTCATTGCCATTTGTCTCTAGGTATTTTTTTATTTCCTCTTTGATTTCTTCAGAGATCTCTTGGTTGTTTAGTAATGTGCTGTTAATCTTCCATGTGTTTGTGTTTTTTACATTTTTTTCCCTGTAATTGATTTCTAATCTCATAGCATTGTGGTCAGAAAAGATGCTTGATATGATTTCAGTTTTCTTTAAATTACCAAGGCTTGATTTGTGACCCACGATGTGATCTATTCTGGAGAATGTCCCGTGTGCACTTGAGAAGAAAGTGTAGTCTGTTGTTTTCGGATGGAATGTCCTATAAATATCAAGTAAATCTATCTGGTCTATTGTGTCATTTAAGGCTTGTGTTTCCTTATTAATTTTCTGTCTGGATGATCTGTCCATTGGTGTAAGTGAGGTGTTAAAATCCCTCATTATTATTGTGTTACTGTCGACTTCCTCTTTTACAGCTGTTAGCACTTGTCTTATGTATTGAGGTGCTCCTATGTTGGCTGCATATAATTGTTATATCTTCTTCTTGGATTGGTCTCTTTTGATCATTATGTAGTGTCCTTCCTTGTCTCTTGTAACATTCTTTATTCTAAAATCTATTTTAACTGATATGAGTATTGCTACTCCAATTTTCTTCTGACTTCCATTTGCATGGAAAATCTTTTTCCATCCCTTCATTTTCAGTCTGTATGTGTCCCTAGGTCTGAAGTGGGTCTCTTGTAGACAGCATATATATGGGTCTTGTTTTTGTATCCATCCAGTGAGCCTGTGTGTTTTTCGTTGGAGCCTTTAATCCATTCACATTTAAGGTAATTATAGATTAAGTATGTTCTTATTACAATTTTCTTAATTGTTTTGGGTTTGTTTTTGCAGGTCATTTTCTTCTCTTGTGTTTCCCACTTAGAGAAGTTCCTTTAGCATTTGTTGTAGACCTGGTTTGGTGGCGCAGAATTCTCTTAGCTTTTACTTGTCTGTAAAGCTTTTGATTTCTCTGTTGAATCTGAATGAGATACTTGTCAGGTAGCGTCATCTTGTTTGTAGTTTCTTCCCTTTCGTCACTTTAAATATATTATGCCATTCCCTTCTGGCGTATCGAGTTTCTGCTGAGAAATCAGCTGTTAACCTTATGGGAGTTTCCTTGTATGTTATTTGTCATTTTTCTCTTGTTGCTTTTAATAATTTTTCTTTGTCTTCAATTTCTGTCAATGATTACTATGTGTCTTGGGGTGTTTCTCCTTGGATTTATCCTGCCTGGGACTCTCTGCACTTCCTGGACTTGGGTGTCTATTTCCTTTCCCATGTTAGGGAAGTTTTCAACTATAATCTCTTCAAATATTTTCTCGGGTCCTTTCTCTCCCTCTTCTCCTTCTGGAACCCCTATAATGCAATTGTTGGTGCGTTTAATATTGTCCCAGAGGTCTCTTAGGCTGTCTTCATTTCTTTTCATTCTTTTTTCTTTATTCTGTCCTACAGCAGTGAATTCCACCATTCTGTCTTCCAGGTCACTTATTCGTTCTTCTGCCTCACTTATTCTGCTATTGATTCCTTCTCGTGTATTTTTCATTTCAGTTATTGAATTGTTCATCTCTGGTTTTTTTCTTCTTTAATTCTTCTAGGTGTTTGTTCTTTAATTCTTCTAGGTCTTTGTTAAACACTTCTTGCATCCTCTCCATCTTTGCCTCCATTCTTTTTCCAGGGTCCTGGATCATCTTCACTATCATTATTCTGAATTCTTTTTCTAGAAGGTTGCCCATCTCCACTTCATTTAATTGTTTTTCTGGGGTTTTATCTTGTTCCTTCATCTGGTACATAGTCCTCTGCCTTTTCATTTTATCTATCTTTCTGTGAATGTTGTTTTCGCTCCACAGGCTGCAGGACTGTAGTTCTTCTTGCTTCTGCTGTCTGCCCTCTGGTAGATGAGGCTATCTAAGAGGCTTGCGCAAGCTTCCTGATGGGAGGGACTGGTGGTGGACAGAGCTGGGTGTTGCTCTGGTGGGCAGAGCTCAGTAAAACTTTAATCTGCTTGTCTGCTTATGGGTGAGGCTGAGTTCCCTCCCTGTTGGTTGTTTGGCCTAAGGCAACCTAGCACTGGGGGCTACAGGCTCTTTGGTGGGGCTAATGGCGGACTCCAGGAGGGCTCATGCCAAGGAGTACTTCCCAGAACTTCTGCTGCCAGTGCCCTTGTCCCCACAGTCAGCTACAGCCACCCCCCTGCCTCTGCAGGAGACCCTCCAACACTAGCAGGTAAGTCTTGTTCAGTTTCCTATGGGGTCACTGCTCCTTCCCCCTGGGTCCTGATGCACACACTGCTTTGTGTGTGCCCTCCAAGAGTGGAGTCTCTCTTGTCTCCCAGACCTGTCGAAGTCCTGCAATCAAATCCCGCTAGCCTTCAAAATCTGATTCTCTAGGAATTCCTCCTCCCATTGCTGCACCCCCAGGTTGGGAAGCCTGATGCGGGGCTCAGAATCTTCACTCCAGTGGGTGGACTTCTGTGGTATAATTGTTGTCCAGTTTGTGAGTCACTCACCCAGTGGTTATGGGATTTGATTTTATTGTGATTGCACCCCTCCTACCATCTTATTGCGGCTTCTCCTTTGGATGTGGGGTATCTTCTTTGGTGAATTCCAGTGTCTTCCTGTCGAAAACTGTTCAGCAGTTAGTTGTGATTTGGTGCTCTTGCAAGAGGGACTGAGTGCCCATCCTTCTACTCTGCCATCTTGAACCAATCTCGATATATTTTAAAGTCTCGTGTTAAGCATTCTTAACATGAATAAATTCTAACAGTGAAATACAATTTTTAAATATACCATGTTCATATTAACAGTATTTTAAACAATTTGCTTACTACAGAAAACCAATAAGAAGAAAATAAAAATCACTCATAATTACCCCCCCCAAAAACAACAACAAAAACTCCTTGTGAATTTTCTCTCCCAAGACACTTCTAATCTAGCCTCATATGTTAGGTTTTGAAGAAAGCAGTATCATTAAAAAAGAAAATAGAGTTGGGGGAGGTTAAGGTTAGGCTTAAGGGTTCATGAAATTCAGACTCCACACATTTCAATTAAATGGTACATTGACCCATGTACCAAACTGTACTGAAATCTGCTCCAAGTCCCATTTGTCAAGTTTCATCTGCCAGCATTTGGATTCAAGATGACAGACAGAGTTATAAATCCAATTCAAGATGACACTTATACTGAGCAGAATACCTAGTTTCATCAAAATCAGTTAGCATCCTTAACAGCTGAACACAGGATAGACCAAACAGACAGTTAAAAAGGAAAATGGCATGTCATCTATTTGAAGCAGGAATTGTTCTCAAATTGTGCTTAAATTAAAATTCATTTGTGTGTCTACTCATTCATTTAGCAAATATTTATTGAGCACCTACTTTATGTCACGTACTGCAGGAAAAGCCAGGGATATGCAAATCACAGGGCAAAGTCTTTGCCCTTGTAGACCTTACATTATGGTGGGGAGGTGAGGGAATAATTAAATAAAATCACTGAAAACTGAGATTAGAGCCATCATGGAACTAAGAAGGGAGGTATGATAGAGAAAAATAAGGGAAGCCTACTTTAGACAGGGCTGCAGGGAAGCCTCCTCCAAAGGGACGTATTTAGGTTGACACGGAAGGATGGGATGGAAGCAGCCACGTTAAGAGCCCAGGAAGAGTGCTCCACACAAAAGAAAGAGCAAACCCCAAGGTCTTAAGTAGGACCTGTCGTGGTCATGGACAGACTAAGGATGGGAGGGTGAGGAGGAGAGGCAGAGCAAGCCCACCATGACTCGCAATGTTAAATGGTTACTAGTGGTATTAAGAGTAACACTGTCTGGGAATTCCCTGGTGGTCCAGTGGTTAGGACTTGGCACTCTCACTGCCAGGAGCCCAGGTTTGAACCCTGGTTGCGGAACTAAGATCCCGCAGGTCGCACGGCCAAAAAAGAAAAAACAACGTTAACACTGTCAGATTCATTTGTGTGGATTATGCAAAATGGGAGACATTGTGCCTGAAAGGAAACTACGCATTTTGCCTTTCTTCTCTTTAAGGGTTTCCCATTCACACATTAAATAATACCTAACAGCCCATACATTTCACTTTCTTTGGAAAATTACCACTATTAAACGTTATCATCAGCCTCACTAAGGAAGCTTTAAGTGTGATACATAGTCCTTTAATGCATTTAGCACCTAAGCATATAAACTTCCCACCACAGAAAATGGAAGAGTCCTCCATCAAATCAGTTAACTCCAAAAGCAGTCAGGTATTTACCACATGGCCTATGGAACAAATGGCTCTTGGGTACTTCAGTCCTGTAGGGCTGCAGAAGCCATCGGATCTCCATGAAAGCTTGTCACATTCAAGATGTACCCAATCTGCTCCGTGGATACAGGTCAATCCACAGAGAGACAAAAGGATGTGCCCGATTATACAAAGCACCTTCCACTTCCCAATCACCAGAAAGGTTGTAACTTTTATGAAATTCCAATCTTATAGTTCTCTTGATTGCTTTTAAGCCATTTGGAAAATAAAGTGGATTGCAGGAGAGTTTTCCTAACTAGCTCAGTGATCTTTCCTTGTCATGTCAGGTTGAAAGAATTCACCATTTGACTAAAGGTCAATGTTCTAGAAGTATTTATGGGTGACTAAAAGGGGAAGACTATTAGGGAAATACTTTTTCATTACCCTCACTATTGCACAGTTAGTTACACGAGGTGCTAGACACACCTGTGCTACATCCTTACCCTCCCTTCCATGTTCACGAACCCATGGGTTACGTTCCTAGGAAGGGGGTTCTTCTTATAATGAATTTAAGGATACCCCTTTCAGAGAAATGACTAAATGTTGGTTACATTTTAAATTGTGCGTGATTTTAGTTCTCTCTGAGCAATGTTTGATGGATACGTCTTTTAAAAATAGTCAGATGGCCTAACTTTTTAGCAATAAAACTGTGTGCAATAAAAATGCTGGAGGGTACCCGTTACCAAACTGTCATAGGCTGGAGAATTATTAGACCCCATAATTCTGTAGTGCAAAACCAAATTTGTTGATTTTTTTCAAGTAGAAAAAACTCCAGGAAATTAAATGGAAAGACCTGTAGTAATGAAATATTAAATGCAATTTCAAGTGCACAAAAACGTCAGAAGCCAAAAAAAAAAAAAAAAAAAAAAAAAACAAGGAACAACATTACTTTTCTTACACCTCATGTATGCCTGAGCTTAAATTGCCCTGGAAACCAGCCAGACCCAGATGCGGGGAGTGGTGGGGATGCACGGGAAAGGTAGGAAGAAGCAGCCCAGAACAGGAAAAAGTAAGAACTAAGAGTAATGGAAAGAAGTCAGATAGAAAATATTTCATTTGTTTTCAATTTCCAAAGTTGAGGCCATACTCCATCAACACACATCAACACCAGCAGAAAGGCATAAAAGCAAAAGCAAAAGTACCGGACTTCAACCATGACATGCCCGTACTACCCAAAGTTCAGTCTGATTCTTGGTTCTTTGCACTGTTACAGTCCTGGGCTCCTGTTCTTAACCTCAGCATAACTGTACTTCAATTCTGGCCAAAGAGAACATGTCTCATAGGATGGTTTGGTGAGCATTTGGACTCAGTCAGTTGAGATGTGTCTACATGAAGAGGACTACTATTGGAGGCAGTAACTGGAAATCTGCAGCTTCAGCTGCAGAACTGGCAGTAATAATTCATTTTAGTAATATGTATTTAGGAAGGGATAGGGAGATCCAGAGAAACTTTACAGGCAATATTTTAAAATAAAAATCATTGTGTGAATAAAAGTGTCAAATGTTAATATCAGGACACCGTGAGTTTAGGCAGGACATGTTGTTCATGTGGAATATTGTTTCAAGATGCACACAGGGAAAATCCTTATTTTCATACCTGGCTAACTCTCCAGGTCCAATTCTCACACAGTCTGTACACTCTATTTTTTTCTAACTTTTTATTGTATGTTGGAGTACAGTTGATTAACAATGTTGTATTAGTTTCAGGTGTACAACAAAGTGATTCAGCTATACATATACATGTATCTATTCTTTTTCTAATTATTTTCCCAATTAGGTTGTTACAGAATATTGAGCACAGTTCCCTGTGCTATATAGTAGATCCTTCTTGCTATATCCATTTTAAATATAGCAGTGTGTATATTCTTTCTTTAAATAAGCTACAGGAATCAGATGATCTCTAATTTATGATTGTTACACCTTTAAAACCTTAACAACACGTGATGAAATCTATTTCTTGAGAATATCCATCTGTGTGGCTGCAATGCTGGATAGCAGAAAGATTTATATTTATGGCCAATCTCTATTTATTCTCACCTATTTATAAATTGGGCTACAACTTCAATAGCCATGGTTAAAAAGAATAATGTCATTCCTAACCACTGCCTTTGACTATAAAAACAATTTCAACATAACAGATAGCACTGAAATACTCCAAGAATAATCTATAAATGAATCCTGGATTACCAGTCTAAAGATGGTGGTTATAAATGATTACATGAAAGAGCTGATGTTACTTTGAAATTCTTAAAGTATGTCTATGGATTTTCGTATTTTATATGTAACATTTTTATGAAGTGATTTTGCTGTTACATAATAGCTTTCATCTTCAAAGCACTTCACAAATATGAACTAGTTACATAAAAAGCTATATTACTGCAAAATCAGAAAATGGAAAAGATAAGGTTCTCCTAGTAACAGTCACTCTCACACATTCTATATGTTTAATCTACAACAAAGGTTATGTATTTAAAACATGTTTCATTATAAATACTGTTAACAAAACCATCTAAAGGGTTAACAGAGCTTTCACTATACCAGGCAGCTATTACTATCCATAAAAGTCTCCCTTTTATGGAATTTATAAATTTGAAGAAATTAGACTTGTATTATGGTAGATCTTCTTTGTCCCCTTCTTCTAGTTCATGAAATCTGTTAAATATCAGTAAAAAGTGATGTTCGACAAAGCTTTATCACGATAAAATTGAAAAAAAATTAAACACATCATGAAGAATGGTTAACTAAATTATGGTATGTTTATGTGATATAATATTATCAAATATAATACAGCCATTAAAAATTATGTTTTTGAAGAATATTTAAATACATGAGGAAATCTGTGCAATATATTAGTTTTTTAAGGGCTACAAGATTATCCATATCCTATCATGCCAATTTTATACAAGAAATAATTATATACAGGCACACAAGCAAATTGGATGAAATAAATATGGGTAATGGGGCATTGTGATTTTATTTCCTTCCTTGGACTTTATTATTTAAATTTTTGACAATAAGATATATATTTTAATGGGACATATATGCTATTTAAAGGAAAACAAAACCACAATCCTTGGCTTCAAGAACTCACACTCACCAGTCTGCAGGGCAGAAATTGAGACACAGATGTAGAGAACAAACGTATGAACACCAAGGGGGAAAAGTGGTTGCGGGGGGCGGGGGGGGGAATGTGATTAATTGGGAGATTGGGATTGGCATGTATACACTAATATGTATAAAATGGATAACTAATAAGAACCTGCTGTATAAAAAAATAAGTAAAATCAATCAAAAAAAAAGAACTCACACTCTACTGGAGAGGTAGAAAATGTCCGTCAGTGTGATAATCCCTTTGAGAGTGAGAGCTCAGAGGACCATGGAAGTAGCCCAAGGCAGAGGTTCAGAATAGAAGAAGGAGAACTTTGAACTGGGTCTTGCAAGGTAAGCAGGTATTTAATAATAACAGAGAGAGCAGTCTAGACAGAACATATACAAAGGCCCATGTATGAGACACATGGAAACAACAAGAAAAATAAAGAGCTTTCCTGGGGCAAAGAATATGGACAGGAATCATAGAACATGATGCCAGTGATGGCACATGCTAGATCATAGAAGACCTTGCATATTATGGAAAAGGATCTGACTTCAATCTGTACACACAATGGGTAGACCCTGCTGGAAAAGGGGATGTGGAGAGAGGTTAAGTCAAGAAAGAAATAAGAAGAGAGGAGTTCTTTATGTCACTGGCTGCAGCAAGCAAATAATTGGAGGAAGGTAATACTAGAGCCAGGGATCTGGGGTAGGAGATTCCGATAGGCTTTTCCCTCAAAGAACAGTGGAGAAGAAAGGAGAGAAGAGGTTCTACAGATAGGAAATAGAATCAATATAATTTGAATGAATGAAAAAAAAAAGTGTCCAAGGTAATTCCCAGGACTCTAGATGGAATAAGTGAGTGGTACCATTATCTTAATAAAGTGGATCTGGGCACAAAGCCAGTGAGTTTGATTTGGGACATGTGGAATTAAAGGAGACTCCAGATATTCAGATAAGAATACATAGAAGCCTCCATGGATTCGTACACAAGTCATAGGTGAAGGATAGAAGAACAGACTTGAGAACACTCAGCTTATAGCTCCGTGCTTAAAAAATTAGGAATGGATGGAATCACCCTAGAAGACTGCGCAAAGTGAGGAGCCTGGAAATTGGGGAAACATCATATACTTGGGGACAGGCACAAAGAGCCAGCCAAAATAACCAAGATGGAATGGTCATGGAAGCTGAGAAGCAGAGATTTTCAAGAGGGAGTGAAAGGCTACGGAGGTCAAACAGAAAAAGGCCAAAATGCATCATTTAGGTCTGACAATAAGAATGCTCATTTGACAACTGCTGCAGCAGTTTCAGTGGGTGGTATGAACAGAAGCTTATAAGAGATCACGGAATGATTCAGATTTAAGGGGAACCTGAGCATAGGACTCCTTCCACAAACTTAGCTATGAACTGAAGAAGAAAGGGAGCACTAAAACTAGAGATGAACGTAGAACTAGAAAAGAAGGGCATTGATGATTTATGGATAGGTGACTAGCAACAATCGCAGTAATGACTACCCAGGAAATACAGTCGCCGTTTTTCACCTAATAAACTTATAGTCATACATATACAGATGGCCAAAAGACACATGGAAAGATACTCAACATAGCTAATTATTAAAGAAATGCAAATCAAAACCACAATGAGGTATCACCTCACACTGGTCAGAATGGCAAACATCAGAAAGTCTACAAATAATAAATGCTGGAGAGGGTGTGGAGAGAAAGGGACCCTCCTACACTGTTGGTGGGAATGTAAATTTGTGCAGCCACTATGGAACACAGTGTGGAGGTTCCTTAAAAAACTAAAAATAGGGCTTCCCTGGTGGCGCAGTGGTTGAGAGTCCGCCTGCCAATGCAGGGGACACGGGTTCGTGCCGCGGTCCGGGAAGATTCCACATGCCGCGGGGCGGCTGGGCCCGTGAGCCATAGCCGCTGAGCCTGCGCGTCCGGATCCTGTGCTCCACAGCGGGAGAGGCCACAACGGTGAGAGGCCCGCGTACCAAAACAAAAAAAAACTAAAAATAGAGCTGCCATATGATCCTGCATTCCCACTCCTGGGCATGTATCTGGAGAAAATCATACTTTGAAAAGATACGTGAACCCCAGTGTTCACTGCAGCTCTACAAGACATGGAAGCAACCTAAATGTCCATGGACAGATGAATAGATAAAGAATATGCAGTACACTTTCACAACAGAATATTTCCCAGCCATAAAAAAGAATGAAATAATGCCATTTGTAGCAACATGGATAGACCTAGAGATCATCATACTAAGTGAAATAAATCAGAAAGAGAAAGACAAATATCATATGATATCACTTATATGCGGAATCTAAAAGGAAAAAAAAAGACATAAATGATCTTATTTCCAAAACAGAAAGAGATTCACAGACGCAGAAAACAAATTTATGGTTACTAAAGGGGAAAGGGGGGTGAGGGGATGGATAAACTAGGAGGCTAGGATTAACATATACACACTACTATGTATAAAATAGATAACCAACAAGGACCTACTGTATTGCACAGGGAACTATACTCAATATTATGTAATGACCTATAAGGGAAAAGAATCTGAAAAGGAATATATATATATATATATATATATATATATATATATATATATATATATAAACACACTTATATATAAACTGAATCACTGTTCTGTACACCTGAAGCTTACACGCTATTGTAAATCAACTATACGCCAAAAAAAAATTTGTTTTAATAAATAAATAAATATATAGACATACAGCCACAAAACAAAGATATGGCAACACATGTCCAAATGTTTGCTCTAAAACATCAACATTATTCAGCTAACATTCACACTGGCAAGATCTTTTGTCAGTGTGAAAAAATCCTGAGATCCCATTTCCAAAGTCTCACCTTAAATTTTTCTGTTACTCAGGTCATTGAAAGAGTTTGCTAATATGAGGAATACAATTGATAGCTATAAATAATTTGGGACCAGCAGTGAATTCATTTGGGGCTAAATTATCTACTGAATGACAAAGATGTTTTGAATTAACTGAATAACTCTTCCAACATTAAGTAGACCTAAGGTTGATTAGGTAGAAATCCATTTGTGTAGTATAAACTAGCTGAAGAAATTTGCATAGAAATTTAAGAAACTTCGTTTTTGTTACTGGGCTAGTTAATTTAATGTTAGGAACTTTAACCCATATTGGGGTCAGAGTCTATACCATTCTTTCCTTCAATTCACCTAAAAATATCAAATTCACTCCATGTGTAAGATCCACAAAAAGATTCACGATTCATTATTTCTAACCCAATAATTCTGCTCTTAGGAATTTATCGTATGATATAATAGGGGAAAAATGCTATTTGCACAGATGTGTTCACTACGATATTATCCAGAAGAACAAAAACATGGAAACAACCTAAAAATTCAACAATGGGGAGAAAACCACATCAATTACGGACATGTACTTAATGGAATCACATACAGTCATTAATTGCGTGAAACAAAGCTGAATAAGATTGTTCACTTTGACTGCAATCATATAATTATAAATTATGTGAGCAAACCAAAAAATTCTTAAAGGTAATATAATACACACACATACACACACACAGCTATGCTGTAGAAATAAGAAAGATTTTTGTTTCTTTTTTCAAACTTTCTTTTAACGCTCCTATAAGAACTTTCAGAAGTTAAGAGAAAGGAAAACAGGGGAGAGAGGAAGGGAGGAAAAAGGAAGGAAGGAAGAAGGAAGAGGAGAACATAACTGAAGATCAAAACCAGTGGAAAGAACAGTCCTAAAAGAGAAAAAAAAGAATTCTAAAATGTATCTTGACATATTTGCAAACTATTTGTTGACTGTGACTCACTTGCAGATTCTGAAGTCCTGTCTAGAACTGATACAAGGTTAAACGGAGTTACCCACTTGCACGTATGGCTCATTTAAATGATTCAGACGTGAGGCTTCCCTGGTGGCGCAGTGGTTGAGAGTCCGCCTGCTCATGCGGGGGACGCGGGTTCGTTCCCCGGTCCGGGAGGATCCCACAGGCCGCGGAGCGGCTGGGCCTGTGGGCCACGGCCACTGAGCCTGAGCATCCAGAGCCTGTGCTCCGCAACGGGAGAGGCCACAGCAGTGAGAGGCCCACGTACCACAAAAAAAAAAAAAAATGATACAGACGGGTACCCTGTCATCACTACAGTCAGAATCTATTAATGTTAAATATATATATTTTTGACCGATTTTACTGAAAACAAAGAAATAAAGATGGCAGACAGTTCCAGCATAAGTAAACTGTTGGTGTAGTGCTAAAGTTTTCAGGTTTCTCTGCATTCTTAGTTGAATATTGTTTACAACAAACTTAATTTTATTTTTAAAATATTTTCAGTAAAATCTTGAATATGCTCAAATAACAACACTAAGATAGAGTCGGGTTAGCCTGAAGTAACTAACAGGCCTTGCTTCAATTTTAAGCAATTTAGACTAACGAAGGCTACCTCTCAACATTGCCATGAGAACTGAACTTCTTAACGTCTATAATAATGCTTCAGAAAACAATTAGTTATTTTGCTTACAATTTCAAAGGCCTGTAATAGTTAGAAGGGGGACTCCAGAGTCAGAGGGGTTTGAATTCCAGCTCCAACATTATTAGCTTGGAGACCCTCAGTGAGTTACCAGAATGTTCTGTGCCACTGGTTCCTCATTTACAAAATGGGGATGAAAGTAGTATCTCTCTCATGAGGTCTTGTGAGTATTAAGTGAGATTAATGGATGTAGAGTACTTAGAGATATGCCTGGAACATAATAAGCACACAGATAATGGTAGCTGTTATTATTATTAGATATTGCAATGATACACAGAAAGCATCAACGCTCTGGCCTTGAGGGAGCCTGCATTTATTAACATTAATAATAATGACATAAATGAGGATAATGGTAACTACTATTATACCTTTCACAGGCATGTCATCATTTCCATGTATTAACTCTTCTGATTTCACTCTGACTCTGTAAGACAGGTTTTAGACACATTATATAGCTCAAGCAACTGAGGTCCAGGAGAGCAATGCAATTGATGGATTGCCCACAAATAGGACGTTAGTAAGGGTTGAGGTAGGTTTTGCTCTAAAGCGGCAGATTAGAAGTGTCAACCCTCACGATAGGACCCGGGGAGGGGGGTGGGGGGGGGGGGGGAGAGTTTTTGGCCTTCCTTTTTGCTGACAAAGCAATTTGGATAGGTTTGGAGTTTTAAATGGTATAGTAAAACTTGACTAATCATGACCCACAGTATGAATTACAAGTAACTTATTTTTGAAATAATGAAAGAAAAATGAAAGAGCTGCCAAAAGTCGCTCTACAAAAACTGTATTTTAGCAGCAATATCCTAAAAGTTCACAGAATATGATTATTCCTCAGACAAGTCCAGCTTCAAAGTAAGATCAGAGTCACAAGACAGGAAGTAAGCACTCTTTTTCCCCTCAAATTCAAATTAAGAGAAGACTGCTGTTTGAAAATACCCATGCTTGCAACAAGAAGGTAGGATTTTTAGCAATTTATATAATTCTGGCTCCTTTTATGCATTACTTTACACAACCAGATGTATTTTTATTAGTTTTGGTCTCACATAAAAACATATGTTTACCGTGAAGAATTATGAAAAAGAAAGTGAAAAAATCATCCTAGATTCCACAAACTTCAAAATAAATAATGTTGTAATGTTTTGTAGATGTGTGATATGCATATGTGTACAACCGCTTATTCATATGCCCCCAATATAAAATTTTATTTCCAACTTCTTGCAGCTCATAACTTCTTAATGTCACACAAAAAACACTTCTTATGTTGTTGGGATACTATATATGCAGTTTTGTCTGGCTTGCTTTTCATTTAACATTATATCAAGAGCATTTCCCATGTTATTAAACATTGTTGGAAAAGGTATTTTTCCTGACTTTTTAGATTTGGGTACCTCACCTTTTAAAAATAGCACATAGATTCAAGAATGTCCTGCAACTCAAAACTCTATGACATAATATAGAGATCTAAGTTTCATGACCCCCTGCTAACTCCAGTTAACACATGTTAAATTATCTAAAGCAACTTAGGAATTTAATAATTTTACCTTAAAATATCAGGGAAAGCTTTTAGTTCAGGGTAACTCCTCACGTTTGCATTTTAACAGACCTCTTTTGGGTACTTCAAATCTTTTGGCTAGAACAGCTTTCCTTAGCTTTATGATTTTCCCTGCCTAGAAAGTAAAGGTAAAAGTAAAATATTATTATGAAGTTCATATGCCCTTATCTATTGTGACTGGAAGCCTTGTTAAGGGCAGAGACCACTTCTCAATCCATCTCTCTATGTCTTCTTCAATGCTTTAAAAAAATTAATTGCACCAGACTGTTACCACTTTTCTAAAACTACGTGTCCAGGTGAATATTGTCCATAATATTGTACTGTGAAACCAGTGAACAGGTATATACCCAAAACAATGATCTCTCTAAACTCTGAGTTTGACTTGGCCATACCTCATCACAAGAGGGGCATTACACAGGTATTCAGTTCATATATATCTCCGACTACTCATCCAAATAAAGTTGGGTCATCTTCACCAAGAAATCGTTTCCCTGGTGGGGGTAAACACACATCTAAACCCACAAAAATTCTATTAGCACCAGTTATGTTGTAACACAATGATGAACACTTTTCTTCCAATTTGCTAGCTCCCCAACTAAAGAAAGGCTTTGCTGGCTCTGGTTGGCATTCGAGCTGTGTGTAGTAGATATGCTGATTTTTAAAAAAGAAAGAAAAAGAACTACAATAATGATGTGGTCTCCTGAGAATATATTTATTTCTGCAGTATAAAACAAAATTAAATTCTTCAATCTCAAAAACTATTAAAAGGTTGTATTTAAAATGCATGAAGCATTAAAAAGACATCAAAATTAAAATAATCTCATAAATCTCTTCATTTAAAAGACTTATTAGAATACAGATCGAGGCAGAAAACAGCTGCCCGGCACTCCGGAGTAGTAAATTATGACTGTTTTAACTTTTTTTCATTTTCATCATTGAAAATTCTTTTCCAGAATAATTGTATTGCTGTAGCAAGACCAACTGTCCCATATATTTAACGTGTGAATAGTAAATTGCTTTCAATGGACTCTGAAACAGATCTGCTGTAAATTCTTTCAAAGATCAGCAGGCCACAGGGTCGTACCCTGGCAAAGGATACAGAAGATACAAGCAGAAATTAGCTTTTAATATAAAATTGATCAAATTAATTACTATTCCAATTCGGTTTGCCAGAGCACTAGGGATACCCTAGGAAAACCTGATAGCATAAGAGGGTTTTTTTGGCCATTCCCTTCTTGCCTAGATCTGCCTGCTAAAACCCAAGAAGAAGTCAGCAGAGGAAGGACAGTCAGATGTGTCCAATTGCCATCAATCATTAAAACCGGACTCTCTTTTGTAAATGACTGACAGCTAGACGAAGTTTTGTTTTTTAATAAAGATTCTCACTCCACAGACCATTCTCACTCCACAGACCATCATGTGTCAGTCTTGATTGTACTAGAGCATTCCTTGGAGTACAATTAAACTATCATGTTGATTGCACCTCAATGCCTTTGAAGCCTAAGGGGAGGAAAAGAAAAGCCAGATGGCTAACCAGGAGGCCTGTGATCCCCCTCCTGATACTCTTTAACAATATACTAGGAACTGAGCAGAGCTATTGTTGAGGGAAACAGCCAGGTATGCTTTGAAAGTCTTAGAAGATAAAAGGTGTGTTGCCATAGAGCTGCCTCCCATTTTTATCGACCTCCCCTTCCTCAGATGCACTCTGACCTCATTCCTCCTTCACAGAGACAAGATTAGTAAACAGTGGGCTTTATTAGGAGCTGTTTAGAACACCATTAATCCAACTTAATTGATGGTGTAGTGGTACCAGGTCTTTTCCTGCTTTCTCTTTCCAGAAGACAACATTGGTAGCAGAATTGGACTTCTTTCCAGAAACAGCACCTATCTTTGTAATTCTGTACACTTTCCCATCGCCTTGGCTCAAGCAGGCTGAGCAAAGCTTCTTATCTAAGACTCTGAAAAGGATAACAGGACTGCTCAAGTATAAAAACTGCAAGTACTTTATTTATCTTTCTTTCTGCTTAGATTACCATTATCTCTGGTCACTGAATTTTGTCTTTTGGGCTTCAAATGGAGAGCGAAGTCAACCAGAAGGTACAGCTCTAAACCCAATGGAATACTGCTCCATCAGCACTCTGTACACACACAGACACATACACACAGAAGCTCACATACACACACACACACACACACACACACACACACACACACACACACAGGCACGCCTCCTTCCAGCCTTTCTTTGGCTTTACCCTAGGGTTAACTTCCTCATGAATAGTTTCAGATGATGCTATGATCTTCCTTGCAAAATATTTATGCTGAAAAACAATTCAGGTTCTACAAGTGCCCCAGTAACTACTACTTACAGTGAAGCTGAAAGGTAAGCCGAACAAAGGAGCTGTCTAACCAGGCAAGGTTTTTGCAGAATGGGGGGGAAATTGCATAAAATAATTGCTAACCTGAATTTCAAATCTATCCATTCATTCTTTTCTATAACCACATGTAAGGCATTGAAGATACCATGGAGAGGAACTGAGAAGTGGTCCCTGCCCGTAAGTCTTCCAGTTATAACAGAGATGGTCATGTGAATATCTATGACAAGATTAGAATAACAAAAATACTAAATCATGTTTTAAGCAAAGTCTTATGGGCATGCACAATTAATTGTGACTACAGAAATCAGGGAAGGCTTCAAAGAGGAGAAAGCAAAGGAGATCCATTATTAGTGCATAGGGAAAAGAGCACTTACAATTAAGGAACAGCATGCACAGACTCACAGAGAAGTAAAGTCATCAGAAGAGATGGCTCGTGCGCACATTTTTGTCACATGAGGACTGTATTCACAATTCTTGCTATAGCCACACACCATCTGTACTAGTATTTGCTTAACATTCTTTTTTTAATTGGCTCCATTTTTACTGAAATAAATTTATTTTTTCAAAGGAAAAATTTCTGTCACTACTATAAATGGAAATCCAGTGTTGCTTGCCCCAAGCAACACATAACTATAAAAGCAAATAAATGAAAACAAAACAATGAAATTCTAGCTAAATACTGTTGGAGCCTGCCCTCTCATTATCACAAAGGGGAGCTAGTGGGGCAAGATGTTGAAGATATCCCGACATCAAACAAAGACTTTCTCCTCAAGTTTCTCTGAAGGGTTGAGAGAGAACTCTAAATTCTTCAAAATTCTAAATTCTGAAAAAAATCACTCATGGGGTAACTCAGGGTTTTCGAGGCCATGTTAGGGTACAACCTAAAGTCATTCTGAATCATTGTCCTACACTCTGGGAAACACTGAAATAGATCAAAGACCTTACCCCACCCTAGTACGCACCATGGTATTATATATATATATTTCTCCCTACCACCCTATCCTTTATATAAACTAAGTCATTATTACTGCATTTCATCAAATCTAAGTTAATATCAATTGTGAGATGCACCATTATTTTATGTGCCACTAAGAAAGAAAAATGCTGCCAATTAAATGATGATACACCATCACTTATAAGAAGCATCTAATTTCAGAGATGTTAAAATGTGGTGGGGAAATGCTTGTTTTGGAATCAGTGAGACACATTATTAATCACTGTTGCTTAGAAGCAAATAATATAGAGCTTGGAAGTTAACTGGTTTTCAGAAAACAATGAAAAAGCGTATCTGGTGCAATGTCCTACTTGATGTAACTAGAATAGTAAATTGTCATCCTTTTAGGACAAGACAATATAGAACAGTGATTCAGAGCAGAGCCTGGAAGACCCTGGGTTCAAATTGTGCTTCTGTCACTTACTAGAAGTGGCACATTAAATGACTAGCAAACTCCGTTGGTTCATCTGTAAATTACTCCATGTATTTTCAATATTTAAACATTTCCCCAGTGGAAAACTAAAAAAGAACCCTGGGTATTTTCCTGCCCAGATCTGTCAGAACTGATTTTTAATGAAAGCTAAGTATCATTTGTAACTACTAGTACCAGTGCAGTATAGTTAGTAAAATTTTTTTCCTCTTTTATTTTTTAGACCCAAAGAACCACAGTGCCAACTAGTTTTAGATCATCACTGCATGCTTTACTAATGCTCACTTACATAGGACAGTACCTGAAGACTAGTCAGTCACAAATAGAGTTGGACCCCATAGAGGTGGGTTCCTTTGAGTTGGTCAATTTACCACCTCAGATTCCAGTTCCTTGTGACTTTCTGTTCCAAGGCTCCTCCCGGACACTAACAAGTGTGATTCACAAATGTGAATTGTCCTGAAGATAAAATGTGGAATGATCTACCCCAGTGCAACCCCTGGGAACAGCAAGCTGCTTCCCCTGTTGTCAGAGGAGCATCTCCTTAGTTTGTGCGTTACTTGTACTAGGTGCTTTCACACTACGATACAATCTGAGCCTTGTACCAAGCCTGGGCTTTAAACAGGACAGGCGTTATTGCTGCAAATCATGGAAGTCAAAATTGAGACTCAGAGAGGTCACGACAGGATTTGCCCAAGGTCACACCATTGTGAGTAATGGAGATGGAAGGAAGCCCAAATCTGGCTCCAAATGTTCCACTCACTCCATGCTTCCACATCATAAAAACAGTTTTTTTAAGTAATTACACCATTTTGCTGTTCATCCGCTTTCTATCTCCTCGTTTCTGGCTCGGTACTTGTTCTTCACCCGTCCTCCAAGCTCTCACACTAGCCCTAAATCTCTTGCTGACCTCTTGTCGGTGTCGTTGAGATGAAACAAGTTTCTGGGAGACTCAACCCTTCATCGTGCCCACACTTTCTGGGGCTGAGTCGGGCAGACACTGGGACCTTGGTCACAAGCGTACAGGAGACTGCTGTTCTCAGGTAGAGCCACACGGGGGCAGGGTGACGCAGGATGCAGCCACGCCTGGAATTCCTGGGAGAGAACGAGGGTACAGTCCAAAGCCTTAGGGCAAGTGCAGGACGATGGTGAAGGCTCAGAGGCAGCTAGGCATGGAGAATGTGGTCGCTTATGTGGGAATTGCAGCCACGAATTCTACATTTGCTTCCTCAGCCAACAAGCTGGGGAATGTTAGGCAACTTGCTTCCCCTGTTAGGTGATCTAGTAATCTCTAAGAGCAGACCCCTCTTTAAGAGTTGTTGACTCAGGCCCTTTACAGTCTAGCGCTAAAGAGCCCTGATAGCGTTCTTACTAAGTGTTAAGTGCCTGTGCAGGTTTAAACGAGACAGTGTTTACAAAATGCTCTCAACTGATAGAGCGCCGAGATGGCTGTCTGTAGCGCGCCCTCTAATGGATAGGTGGTATCATCACAGCCTTCTCTATCTTGAAATAACAAGAGAATACATATCTTAGTATAAGTCTCATATATTTCCCTCTGAGTCCTGACAAAGCAGGATTCAGGAAGCCCTGGCAATCGTTTTAGAGGTCAAAGAGCATTGCACTGCTCCCCACAGCTCGTGCTTCAAACACACTGCATGTGACTCTTCTCTGTGTCACCCCTTTCTCCATGCCCTTTCTGGTTCTTCTGATTCCTTCATAGAAAGATACTCTAATTTCTGCAATTAAAACACTGCAGAAGAATAATACTAACTCAAACATGGAACTTGTGCAAATCCTAGTCCCCATACAGTATGATGAAGAGAGCACTTGACTACCCACCACATGTACTCTCATATATCCCCTATTCCAGGACTGCCAGAAACATTATTTCTGCTTTATAATTAACATGATAAAGGGTCAATAACTTAATATAAATGATTAATAAACAGTTAAAAAAAAAAACCAAATCACTCCTTGGACTTGGAACATGAACAAAAAGTTCAGGAAAGATAAAATATAAACAGCTAATAAATAATAAAATAAAATGCCAATCCACACTAGTTATCAAAGAAGAATAAATTAAAACATGACAACTGACTGCCAATATTATAAAATTCACTATTCCCAATGCTGATGAGGGTGACATAAGGTGGGCATTTCAGTACACTGTAATTGGTACAATCATCCTGAAAACAATACAGCAGAATATATCAAAAGTCTTGTTGGGACTCATATGTACAAAACATGAGGAAATTCTTAAGGTACAGTGGTCCTCTGATATCCTTTCTCCCCTTCCTCTTTAGGAATGGAATCTCCAGTTTTTTTAGCTGGGCATATGTCCATTTGTAATAAAGATTCTATTTCCTAGCATCCCTTGCAGCTAGGTGTGGTCCTGCAAATATATTCTAGCCTAAGAAATGTAAGTGGAAATGACTGATGCAAATTCCAAGTAAAGGCTTACTTTCTTCCTCTCTTTTCCTTCTTTCCTACAGTCTGGAATGCAGCTGGATGGCGGGAACTCCAGCAGTCATTTTAGATATTGCGGTGGTTTGAGAATGGAAGTCACATGTGGTGGAGCAACAAAATAGAAACAGCTGGACCAATCACTACCAGACTTTTTAAATTCAGAAGACAAATAAAATTCTATTTTGCTTAAGCCACTCTAATTTGGAGTTTTACTTGCAGCCAATCCTAATCCCAAATAATATATGCATTAATACTGAATGTACAGCAAAATATTTGATTGAAAAAAGATGCAGAACAGTGTGTACTATGCTACCATTGTACAAAAAAGGAAAGCAAAAACATTATGTATGTGGAAGCTACCTCCCTAATGAACCATGCCCCCCATTATCCATACCCTTACATAGACCCTTCCCACATTGAGTCTGAACTTGCTATATGACTCACTTAAACAAACAGAAAGTGGAGAAAGTGACACTGTGCCAGCTCCTTGCCTAAGCATTAAGAAAGCCTGGCAGCTTCTGCCAAGATGTTCTTTGCAAATAAATAAAAATAGGAAATAAATAAATAAATCCCACTATAGGGGAACATCTACATTATGGCATTTCTTTACTCTTTGTATATATTATACAGCACAATGATTGAGAAAATGCTTATTATATGGAAAGAAAATGATAGCATAAAATTATACTCATATGGAATATGATGTCTACTTTGTAAAAATGCATAGAAAATAAGACTTCAATGAATTACATAAAGAGTACTAATATTACTTGCCCCTTACTGATTGAATAATGGTTAATTTATGGGGGCTCCTTTATTCTTTCCAAATTTCTTACAAAGAGCATGTTTCACTTTTAATTCCAATAATTCCAATTTTATTTCTAGAAGTTCTACTTGGGCCTTTTTTGAATATTTCTAGGCTTTCCAATAAACTTTTGATACAGTAGTCCCTCCTTATCTGCAGTTTCACTTTCCATGGTTTTAGTTATCCACTGTCAAACATGCTCCAAAAATATTAAATGAAAAATTTCAGAAATAAACAAATTCATAAGTTTTAAATCGCATGCCTTTCCAAGCAGCCTGATGAAATCCTGCACCATCCAGCTCTGTCCTGCTCAGAACGTGAATCATCCCTTTGTCCAGCATATTCACACTGTATAGGATTCCTGCTCGTTAGTATAGGAAAAACATAGTATATATAGGGTTCGGTACTATTTGCAGCTTCAGGCATTCACTGGGGGGGTCTTAGAATGTATCCCCCATAGATAGGGGGGATAACTGTATATGATTTGGGATTAGTTGATTCTTTTGTTCGTGTTTTCAGTTCTACTATTTCCTTGAACATTTTTAACTTATCTCTGTATCTTTTCTGTATCATCATAACTCCAATATTTGAAGCACTTGAGGGTCTCATTCTGCTATTTGTTGTTTCCCTTGACTCTTAAATACAACTACATTCTTCATGTGTTTGTAATTCTGGATTGTGAGATCACATGAGACTAACCTGAAACTGTGACGATGCCACAGGGTCTGGGATGAAGGTCCATTTCTCCAGAGAACATTTGCCTCCACATCTTCCAGGCACTCAGCACCACCAGCCCAGGACCTCTAAAGTTAAGATCTCATCTAGATCACTCAGGGAGTCTAAATTCAACCCCCAAAGCCAAAGGAGGGCAGAACTCTTGTTAAAATTTGGGTAAGAAGACATTTTTCCCCCCAATGAGAGCTAAATCTAAGATATCTCTCTTGGCCAAAAGGATGATTTTTTTTTTTTTTTCCCCTAACTCCCTTTTTCATGGAACGTGTAGTCCTTTGAATGCCCTAGCTTTACAGTAGGGTCTCATTTTCAACTTCCCACATTGCACAGGCCCAAAGACTGGTTTCTGGTCCCCAGCACAGTAGTCAGAGCTTAAGAATCTAAGTTTCTGCTCTCAGCAAACACCCTCAGGGCAGGGTCTCAGCTTCTTCTTCACACCCACTTTCCATTTCCCTCTTTATTTTTATGCCCTGGAAACTCCACTCCCTGTTTTGCAGATATCATTAAAAGATGTTAGTTATACTTTATCCAGCATTCTTAGATTATTTGAGCAGGAAGGTTTATTAGAGTATCTGGTCTACCTGCCATGTAGCCAGAATTGAAAGTATGGGCTGACATTACTTTTATAATCAAAAAAAAAAAAATTTAAGTGCAAAATAACCTATCCCTATAAAATGGGGAGAGTCTTGCCTATTGACTATCCTGAAAACTTCCCTTACAGGGGAAGTTGCTAAAAATTATTCAGCACTGAGATGCAGCTCTAGGAAAATCTCTGCACCTTGATGAGACTGAAATTAACGTTAATTCATTACCAAAATAAAAGGACATTATATACAAGTCAAGAACTTCCACAGGTGAGCAGAGAAAGCAAGGTACAAGAGAACATCAAGGTGCCAGAATATAGTAGGTGCTCATTATATAATTATATTAATAAAATAAAAATACCCATGTCCAATAGGCAATATTTTAGAAATGGGTACTAGCAAAGTTTTGTCAATAATTCTATATTTACCATATCCCATTTTTTAAAGCATATAGACATTTACATCAAAGGAATCTCTTCAAATACTCTATGGAACAATTCTTAAATATTCAAAAAGCTGAGATACATTTCTCTTCCCTTCCTTCTATTGTAACCATCGCTAAGCAATGATATTTCCACAACATTTGCCTTAATTTGTAGGTACAGAAATCTTCATTTTATGTTCTAACGTGAGAATTAAATGAGATGATTCAGGCAAAGCGCACAGCACTTAGCACAAAATAAGAGTTTGTTACAATGATGGTTGGGGGGATGATGATGGTGGTAATGATTTTTAAAAGCATCAATGTAAAATGTGAGGGAGATACACCAACTGACTGAAAACTAAAATCAATGCAGAGCAAGTGGAACATTCTTTGTTTTGGTCTTAAAACTCCAATAGGGGCATGCTTCAGAGTTGTTTACCTGTATCCAGAGCATCTGAAAATGAATCAGGTCTAAGTAGATACTTAATAAATATTCCATCTTTATGGTAAATGTTAGTGTTGCTGTAAGGGTATCACTGTCTCATGAAGGCAACTCATGAGCATTAGGTTTCAAATTTCTAGCATGAGGCCAAGATGGACACATGTACCCATGAGTCTGAGATCTCTGAAGAATACCCCTCAACCAGTGTTCTAAGGCCCTGCTCCTTATTGCTCCAGAAAGAGAGATCCATACTCACCTTCAGAGCTGAGAATGATGGTTATTATCTACTCTTCATATATTGTTACCAGGGAGTGGGGTAGGAGGGAATGGGGAGCTGCTAATCAATGGGCATAAAGTTTCAGTCAAGCATGATGACTAAGCTCTAGAGATCTCCTCTACAGAGCTGTACCTAGAGTCAACCATAACATACTGTACACTTAAAAGTTTGTTAAGTGGGTAGATCTTAGGTTAAGTGTTCTTACCACTATGAAGTAACACATAAATAATTAAAATTTTAGTATAATTTTTGTGGCCAAAATAATTAAATATAAATATTCAAATGATTTAAAAATTAGGAAAAAATTTTAATATAGCTGAAATGCAAAAGGGTGATGGATTTATAAGCTTAAATGATAGGAAAAAACTGTAAAGAAAGAAGTGCATACTTGATGACACAAAATTTAAACTTTTCACTTGAAAAAAATGTATTTACTAAGCACATACTATGTGCTGAGCTTGATGCTTCCCATTAGGGAAGGAGATAGTAGAGTGGTTAAGAGCACAGATCTCTGGGATCTGTCTGCCTGGGCCTGAACCCCAGCTCTGTCATTTACCTTGAGCAAAGCTAGTTAATTAATCTCTCTAAGCCTCAGCCTCCTGGTCTTCAAACAGGCAAACAACCTCCTGGTCTTCAAACAGCTCTATACTCATAGAGCTGGTGTGGGGATGGATGAATTGCTATATGGGAAGTGCCTAGAACATAGTAAATGTTATGTAAGTCTTAGCTATTATTATCCCTACTTTCCAGATGAAGAAACTGGGGTTGACAGCAGTCAAATTATTTGGCTCATAAGAGGAAGAGCTGGGACTTGAACCCAGGCAGCCTGACTTTTAGACACTTGACAAAAAGCAGAAGCTTGATGTACACACCCTTTCCATGGCAGCTCTGAAGCCTTTTCCCCAAACATAAGTGGTCTCACCCCACTGCAGCCAAGGGAAGGATTGCCAAATACAACTCTATCTGGATTACAGGGAACAGAATAGACCAAGGGAAGGCCTGTCCCCCTGGCCTGCCCCACTCATGACCGGCCTCAGCCCAGCACAGTTTTAAAACGGACGATGTGGACAAACAGCTGAGAGGTGGAGAGAGAGAAGCCACAAGCCTCTCAAACTCAGCATCTGCTGCTGTGTTCTGATTCCCCAGCGACAGAAAGGGCGGCCAAGAATGAGAAGCGGGAGTGGGTATGTCTTCCCCACCAATGCATATGCTGTTTGAGAGCCCAACCAACAATAATATACACTGTTTAACAAACACTTCCGGATGTGGCAGGTACCGAGCTGGGTACTTCCCAGGAACTTCATCTGATCCCCATGACAACCTCCTGAGGCAGGTGCTATCACATTTTCCTCTCTGCAGATGAGGAACTTGAGGATTCTTGAGATCAAGTAAAGTGCCTGAGGGCACAGAGTTAAACAGCAGAGCCAGGCTCAGCCCAGAGCGAGGTCATAATCCATCTAACTACACTCTGCTGTAGACTGAATGCTTGTGACCCCACCCCTAAAATTCATATGTTGAAAACTGATGGTATTAGGAGGTGGGCCTTTGGGAGGTCATAAGGGTGGAGCCCTCATGAATGAGACCTCAGAGAGCTCCCTCATCCCTTCTGTGATGTGAGGACTCAGCCAGAAAGGCTGTCTATGAACTAGGAAGTGGGCTCTTACCAAACATCCAATCTGCCAGTGCCTTGGTCTTGGACTTCCCGGCTTCCAGAACTGGGAGAAGTAAATGTCTGTTGTTGAAGCCACCCGCTCTAATGGTATTCTGTTATAGCAGCCCAAACAGAGTAGGACACTCTGCTCCAACAGTGCACACCAGGGAGATGACTGCAATAAAATGGCTCAGGTTGCAGCTATGAGCCTCCTTTCCCCAGAGGACTGGTGGATAGAGCCCACTAGTCAAAGACTTTGGAGCCAAAGACCCCAAAATCTGAGCTCAGCTCCTCCTCTGCTCTGCACTCACTAAGGAACTTTGGACCGACTGTTTGTAACCACCATCATTTATCGAGAAATTACTATGTGCCCCACATTGTGCTCAGTGTTAGATTGTAAGCCCCGTGAGGGCAGGAATGGGGTCTGTCGCACTTACTAAAGTATCCCCAGAAACAGCACGATGCCTGGCTATCAGTAGGGGCCAGAAAAATATTTGTAGAATAAATAAATGATGGATAGATGGATGAAAATATTCTCTCTAATCCTTATAACCACTCTGTAAAGTAAAATTTTAATCCTCTGAATATAGAGAGAGAAATTAATTTCAGAGATGTCGTATTCCTGTTCAAGGCCACACAGTTTCTGGTTATAGCTGAGACTCAAACCCAGCATCTCTAGCTCCCAAATCATAATCTTTCCTCTGCATTTCTTTTTCCCCAAAGGAGACAATGCCACTCTCCTACCCCACAGGGCTATTGTGAAGGTCAAATGGATAAGGTGTAATGAGTGTGTTTTGCAAACTCTGCACTTGAGAAGGTTGATAACTGATTTTAACACAGAATCAAAGCCTAAAGCCAAAACAGCACAATTTAAGTGGAATTTTAAGCAGTGAGAAGAAATGGGTGTATTTGAGAGACAAGAGAGCTGTCGCTAGCTTTAAAATCCAACCACACTGCATGCACACGGCCACCTTCTCAGGAGGTAGGCGGTGAGCAGAATCCCCAGATTTGGAATTGCAGAGTTGCAAAATTATGCAAAGGGCACCCAAACAGCCTTCTACCCAATGCAGGACCCTCAACAGATTGTCACCTCAACTCTGCTAGAACAAAAAAGTGACAGCATCACACCAGGAAGAGGTATACTGGGGGTGTGGCTCAGAACCCACTGCATTTATTCAGCCTGCTGCATACAATCCCTTCCCAGAAGGTCTCATGCGCCAGAGATGTTTTTACATTCCTGGGTGATCCATCTAACCTGTAACTTCCATGGTTAAATCAAATGATTTAATTATACATCTGCAGTAAATTAGAATTTAGCAACATCTTATATCTAAGGAGTGTACAACACCATGATCATGTCTTGATTTATTTTTTACAGTAGCCTTATCCTCATTTCCCTAATAAGAAGAAACTATATTCAGCATAGAAATTTGCCCAACAAAATTGAAGCCCACATGCAAAAGTGAAGGCTATAGACTTCTGTCTTCACACTCTTTATCCCCCAAAAGATGGCTTAAAACAGATCTGATCAGAAAATAGAACACAACTGAATCAAATAATAGCCACAAAAGCCTTTTTAAGAACACAAGTAGAATATCAGCCTACACTGGCTAGCAGAGTAAAAATCTCTAGTGAGTCTCCAAATTCTAAATCATCAGGATTGGGGAACTACAGAAGACAAGCTTTTTATAAAAGGCTGAAAAATTGCCAACTTTTCTTTAAAAGCTGAAAAATTGAGGCAATGCAAAAACAAAAAGATTATTTTAAAACCAGGTGCAACAATGATGCTCCCAGGGCAAAGCACCCACATCCTTAGTCTCTCCCAGATTCAGCAGAGGGGGCAACTCAAAGCTTTCTGGGCCCAAAGCTGGCAACTTACATGAGTTACTTGGTCATAAAGATGTGGGCTGTGCCCAGACTGATGGAGCGGTCTTACCTTGATGGAATACAGGCTTAGTGTCGCCAGATTTTATTGATATTTTTCAAAAGAAGCCGGAAGTCCTTTCTTTTCGGGGGTGGGAGGAGCTGGAGCAAAACCTTCTGACTTTTCAATGACAAATTAAAAGTTTTGGCCAAGATTTGCAACTGCAAACTTTCCCCTCCTGATTGACACCATGGTACCCCACAACAAGTCCAAACGAGACTCTGAAGACCTGTTCTTCACTTCCCAGTTACGCACACTTTCAAAAGGTCACTGAAACTTCTCTGGGCCTCAGTTTTCTCATCTGCAAAATGGACCTAATGGACCTAAGGATGTCTCCCTTATTTATTTCACATAATTTTCCCATGAATCAAATACAATAAGCTTTTCAAAAGCAAGGGCCATTTCGTTTTTATGTCCCTGAGGCCTGTGAAGCATCTATCAAATGTCAAGTTTCACACTAAATACTAGTCATCAAAATCTTTTAAAATTGTATGGAAAGTTTATATGTGGCATTTTCCAAAGAAGCAATGTATTTTCCCCTCCCTCCAAAAAAGCTCTCCCAACAAAAGTGACAGTACCTGTTTAGTAACTTGAGAGAGAGAGAGAGAGAGAGAGAGGGCTCTTTTATGCAAATTTGATTTCCCTATAATAATCTAGAGCTATTCTGCTAGAAGGAATTATCTCTGCAGCCTGGCAGCTGTGGTAGGAGTGAATTAAAAATGGCTCTGTATATGGGAAAATCTGTTCTATAATCAGTGCTATTCTTGGAGGGGACATCAATCTAGTCCAGCTCCCATAATGCTCCACTTGTGTGAATGACATACAAGTGTGAGGTAGAAACTCTCCTTACATCATGGCTGAGGATGCTGCCCCACCAGAGACTCTGCACCACGACCCTGAGATGGATGGAGATAGACCTAATGGTGGCCTCCAACCAGCCAGTGTGGCCAATCCCATTAGTTTGGGTAAAAAACATGAGCAGAGAAACAAATCTTTCAACAGTGATTTATTCAACTCAACTCTAATGAATTGCCCAGTCTTAGGGTTACTGTAAGGTTTCTGCCTATTTTCTTTTCCTTCCCTCCTTCCTTCCTTCCCTTCCTCTCTCCTCCTTTTCTACCTTTCTTCCCTCTTTCCTTTCCTCCTTCATTCCTCTCTCCTTTCTTCCTTTTCCTCCCTGCTGTTCTCATACAGAGTACAAGCCTCTATTCCTGAGTCATAAGTCACCAGGCAAGGAAATGCTATTCAAGGGCTTTTTGTCCATGGGAAAGGAACATGGACAGAAAAGTGTTTTAAAAATAAGCAACCACCACAGGGCTTTACATAACATGTCATCATGCTCTTAATGAGACAACTGCTTGGTCATTAAAAATACCCTGGCCCTGAGTGGCTAATTTAACCTGAAATCACCACACGGCAGCATCAGCCCTCACCCCACAAAAAGAAATTACACTGCAGACGAGTAAAGCCATTATATGCCTCAAAATGAATCCTAGCTCCTTCATCGGACCATAGCAACTTCTTGGAAATCCGCATCCCTGCGTTACATCTGAGGTGTCTTCCTTCTTTCTCTGAGTCAAACACACCATCATTGCGTCTGCTTGGGAAGATGTCAGGATATCAAAAAATTAAACTGTGGGTTTGTCTGCATGTGTGCCTGTGTCTCTTTATAACTGGGTGTGAACTTACCCTGATTTAAGTCGCTCAGGATCCTTTAAAATAACCAAGCGCAATGCCAGGAATG
>NW_006774075.1:1374819-1380338 GCF_000442215.2 Lipotes vexillifer
AGGAATGCCAAGAAATTGTATCTTCTAAATTGGAACCAGTTTCCCCCTTTCAAGCACTATTAAGAAATTGGCTTTGTCAGCGTGCATTGTCCATGAGCCTACAGACCCACACAGCTGGGTGCATACATGACCACAGGGGAGGGTCAGAGTCTCCGGAATGTTGGGTCCTCCAGGGAGGACAGAGCGGGCTCCATTTAGCCCCCAGTAGAGCAGGGGTACCTGCTTGACATGGTGGAGGATACCTCTCCAAGTTGATGGAGCGTGGAATCTGCTTTAGACTACGTGAGGCTGAGCATCCACACCAAGACAGCTCTAAATAGCTCCAGAGAGATGCAAGAAATGCTGCTGTGTCCTTCAGGAATGTTCCCAAAGGGAAGCATTCCCGCTCCCCGACAGGGCTCCGTTGTCCGGCCCTTGCGGGTCATTCTCATGTAGCCATTTCTTTACATTTTTCTTGGGTTCTGTACTTTTGAGGTCTTTCTCTTTTTTTCAGCTACAGTAGCCCTAGATACCGGGCATCACTAGGCATGCACCTATCTTTTAGCCCAACTCCACTCCCTCTGAAGCTCTGGAAGGCTCCAAAGTCCCAACAAAAGGCACAAAAGCTGCCTACATTATCACTTCAGTTGGAAAGCAAATCGGGTGGCACTGCAGGGTTAATTTAAAAGACAGCTGCATCCATTTTGCTCATTACTCTTCATGTACAAACTGCAAATTGCATTTGAAAATATTTTCTTTAAAATAAAATTGTCATTTCTGGGCCTCCTGCAGGCATCTAGTGTCTGGGTAAAGCAAGTAGCACAAATGAAGCGGGGTGTCATTTGGCATGCTTCAGGGAGGTAGCAGGCCACGCCCTGCTGACCCTATTGCACAGTGAATAATGCAAAAGGGGGAAATGTTATTGTTCAATAAATCATTCTCCTACATTGGGAAGCTGGGTCAGAATTTGCCTCACAAGCTTCAGAATTCAGTCTGGTGACTGGGTGTTAAGAGGAAGCAACTAAATGTGTGACTCCCTAATTTTGTCCTCCCATTGATCTCTTTCTCTTTCTCATGGATCTAAGTTGGTTCCCCTCAGGAATCCTGAGAATGAAATTAATCAGAGGCATTCACTGTCTGGATGTCAGGCACTGGAGGTATATGCCTCAGTTTCCATCTCTGGAAAACAGGGGTACTCGTAATACCTCTTTTATAGGGTTGTTATGAAAAATAAATCAGTTGATTCATAGAAAGTATCCGATATGATGTCCAGCACGTGGTTAGCACACGGTAAATGCAGACATAGATACAGAAACGTAGACGTTACATTTCCTGAGCCTGCAAAACAAGAGGCAACTATTTAAAAGCTTTTTCTAAAAAGGCTCAATTGGAGTAAGGTGCTCTGGACTTAACACCTGAACCCACAAGTTAATTTCAACACCACCAGAGAGAAACTGATTTTGCGTCTCCTGGTGTGATGCAGTAAGAAGTACACATCACCACCTATGAAGTGTTTCTACCAAAATTGTGAACCTGAACTTGATCAAGCCTCTGGATCTAACAGTGTCCAAGAGAAAAATAAAAAAGACAGAGGAACATCAGGTTGCAAGCAACAAAATCCAAACTGTAGTAAATTCAATAGGACAAATAAATTCAACAAATAAATTTCAAGCAAAGAATAAAAAGAGGAGTATCTTAAATTAAAAGAAACATAAAAGTCATATCCACCAAATGCAGTGTGTGGACTTCATTTTGATCCTGCTTTGAACAAACCAAATGTAAAATACCAGTATCTCAAATGGGGCAATCTGAACACTAACTGGATATTTGTGATATTCAGGAATTATTCTGAATTTTTTAGTGGCTCCTCCCACTGAGAGGTAGATCTAATTCCCCTCCATTGACCCTGGCCCCAGTGACTCCCTTCTTCAATGGAACGTGATGGAAGCAATGGCAGTAAGCTCGGACAGTAGATCATAAGAAGCCTTACAGCTTCTACCCAAGTGTCTTGAAACTCTTGCTCTTGGGACCTTCCTTCTTGGAACCCAGCAGCCATGCTAGAAGAAGCCCAAGCCACATGGAGAGACCATCTAAAGAAATTAAGGCATCAACAGCCCCACCTGAGTCCCCAGCTGACAGTCATATGAGTGAGCCACCCTGCATATGCAGCCCAGTTGGATCTTCAGACAACTGCAACCAACTAAGATCTGATTATAATGGCATTAGAGACCCCCAAATGAAAACTGCCCAGCTAAACCCAATGAGCCCACAGAATTGTGAGAGATAACAATAAACTATTGTTTTAAGACATCTAGTTTAGAAGTGCTTTGTTATGCAGCAAAAAAATCAGAAAACTTTATCTCTTAGAGAGGTACCCTTCAGTATTTACAGAAGAAATGATATGATACCTAGGATTTTCCATTTAATCCAGTTGAGGTGGGGGGAATAGTTGAAATGAGCTTGCCCCATGTGCTGCTAATTATTAAAACGGAAAAATTGAATCATAGGGAGTAATTAAACTCTTCTTTCTACTTTTGAATTTTTTTGAAATGTTTCCTAATGAAAGTTTTTTTTTTTAAGAGCTCTGGATTTATCAAGACAGTTCCGAGACTACAGGGGGAAAGAATTTTGGCTATTAGGTGATTCTATGTGGTAGGCATCACAGATGCCATTTAAATGTGTAGTGTTGATAAGTTCATTGTTACCTGTCCATCTACAGGACATCCATCTCTCAGAAGGCAGCAGATAGAGTTGAGATAACCTGGAGTCAAGAGTGGAATTCAAATCCCAGCTCCACCTCCTCCTGGGAGTCCTTGGGCATGCTCTTCAGTATTTCTGGGCTTCACTCTTTCACGTGCAAAACACTCCTCCTGGGGCTTCCCTGGTGGCGCAGTGGTTGAGAGTCTGCCTGCTGATGCAGGGGACATGGGTTCGTGCCCCGGTCCGGGAAGATCCCACATGCCGCAGAGCGGCTGGGCCCGTGAGCCATGGCCGCTGAGCCTGCGCGTCCGGAGCCTGTGCTCCGCAAAAAAAAAACACTTCTCCTAATGAAGTTGCCCAATTCTTAAACAGTTAAAGTGGAAATGTACCCTATAAAGTGCTATAAAATTATAGATATTATTTTTGCCAGCTGTGATGGAAATCATTTATTCTCAAGGTCTTGACAGTATTACATCACTAGAGATCATCTGCACACCAGTGTAAATGACATTAAATTTCTGTTCTTTTATCACACATTCAAGAGGTGAACAGACCTTTCTTCATGCTGGAGGATGCATTTGGTTAAAATAGAAGTCATGCAGAGTATGTAAGGTTCATTTTGGGGGTGGGGTACATTTTGAAGAGATATGCATTCATTGCCTAGGGCATCAGAAACGTGGTGCTATGCTTGGAGCAGAAAATCGGGTGTACAGCAAAAGAGAGGTCAACCAAATTGCTTCTTGCTGTGGGCAACTCCACAGAGCATCCTGCAGAGTGAGCGGTTCTTTTTGCTTTGTGAGCTCCCAGAGGGCACAGGCAGTGGAATTCAGAGCTGGGCGAGTGCAATACTCATTAACTCCACTAATAAATTAATCCACGAGTATGTGTGCTGCTATCTTGACATAGAATTCAATGTACATCTCTCTTTATGTAGTGAATATGGAGGAAACCAAATATTGTAACTGAAGCAGATTCCTCCATTAACTCGGCTTTCCATTTCAATGATCTGTTGCTATTGAAATAAATTGTGAAAAAAATTAATGAAATCTAACTTTAAAAGGCAGCTTAAATCCACACATTTGCCAATGGCTCATAACTTGCTAATAAAATATAAACAACATGTTAGGTAATATACAATAGGAATAAAACAAATGTTACTATAAGACAATTCCTTGCCTTTTTTCCTCTACTAGATTTGAAGCTTTGTTAAGGTAAATATTTTGTGTATTTAGCTTTCCTATGGCATCAACTGAAATGCCTTAGACTAGCATTTCCCAAAGAATGTCTGCAGATCCCCACACCACCTAATTTTATTGGTGTTGGATTAGTTAATGGTCTCTGGAGTAGTGTGTGTGTTTGGGAAATGCTGGGTTGAACAACCTTAATCAGGTTTTGTATTTGGTGGTGGTTTTTGAATGACGAGCCTTGGGACAGTCCCTCTTGGAACCCAACAGCCATGCTGGAAGAAGCCCAAACCGCCTTCTTAAATGGTTGTACCATCTTGCATTCTCATGAGTGAGAGCTCCTGTTGCCCCACATCCTCTCTAGCAGGTGGTATCATTTAACCTGATTTTATTTATTTATTTATTTATTTATTTATTTTTGCGGTACGCGGGCCTCTCACTGTTGTGGTCTCTCCCGCTGCGGAGCACAGGCTCCGGTCGCGCAGGCTCAGCGGCCATGGCTCACGGGCCCAGCCGCTCCGCGGCATGTGGGATCCTCCCGGACCGGGGCACGAACCCGTGTCCCCTGCATTGGCAGGCGGACTCTCAACCACTGCGCCACCAGGGAAGCCCTTAACCTGATTTTTTAAATGAAGAAACTGAGTCTAGACTCCAAATGAAGTGACTGGAACCAAGTACAATCATTGTGCTTTTTACAATTCATTGGAGCAGGAGTCTAAAAGCTAACCCCCAGGGCCAAATCCCACCCACCACCTGTTGCTCTACAACCTGTGAGCTAAGAATAGTTTTCACATTTTCAAATAATTAGGGGAAAAAAGTCAAAAGAAGAATATCATCACCTGTGAAAATTACATGGAATTCAAATTTCAGTGTCTATTTAATAAAGTTTCATTGGCACACAGCCACGCCTATTGTTTTCCCATATCTGTGGCTGCTTTTGTGCCTTGCCAGCAGAGTCAAGTAGTTGCCAGAGAGAGAATATGGCCTGCAGAGCCTAAAATATTTACTAGCTGGCACTTTACAGAAAGAGCTTGCCAAGCTCTGCCCAGAAGAATCAGACCCAATTAGAAGTATCATCTCTATGAAGATAATCAGGCTTTGTAAAGGTTTTCTATCAACAAACTCAAAAATGTATTCAAAAGTAGTTTTTTTTAAAACTTTTTATTTTATATTGGAGCATGGTTGATCAACAATGTTGTGTTAGTTTCAGGTGTACAACAAAGTGACTCAGTCATACATATACATATATGTGTTCCTTTTCAAATTCTTTTCCCAATTAGGTTGTTACAGAATATTGAGCAGAGTTCCCTGTGCTATAAGGTAGGTCCTTGTCGGTTATCCATTTTAAATATAGCAGTGTGTACATGTCAATCCCAAACTCTCTAACTATCCCTCCCCTCCCCACCCTTCCCCCCTGGTAACCATAAGTTAGTTCTCTAAGTCTGTGAGTCTGTTTCAGTTTTGTAAATAAGTTCATTTGTACCATTTTTTTTCAAAAGTAGTTTCTATATGCAGCTCCCCTCCTTATAGAACTCTCCTTGCTACTTTTTCCAGACAACTTAGCATTGTGTATAGGTGGTGATGCTCCAAGTAGAAAGTATTGAATTTTGACTGCCAACAGTAAAGTGCACCGTCTCTAAGATTTAAACTCTTTCC
>NW_006774075.1:1380348-1397350 GCF_000442215.2 Lipotes vexillifer
AGAGAGCAACATTCTGGGGACTTCCCTGGTGGCGCAGTGGTTAAGAATCCGCCTGCCAATGCAGGGGACACGGGTTCGAGCCCTGGTCTGGGAAGATTCTACATGCTGAGGAGTAACTAAGCCAGTGTTCCACAACTACTGAGCCTGCGTGCCACAACTACCAAAGCCTAGAGCCCGTGCTCCGCAACGAGAAGCTACCGCAATGAGAAGTCCATGTACCGCGACAAAGAGTAGCCCCTGCTCACCGCAACTACAGAAAGCCCGCGTGCAGTAAAGAAGATCCAATGCATCCAAAACTTAAAAAATAAATAAATAAATTTATTTTAAAAAGGAGAGAGAGAGCAACATTCTGCCTGGCCTCCCTTTTTTTTTTTTTTTTTTTTTTTGCCTTAAGGTTTGTTTACACTCAGCAGGAGGAAAGGTAAGGAGATAAAGCAATGCAGAATGAATAAAGGAAGACAACGCTACAGCAAAACACAGAGAAGGCAAGATTAGAGGAGTGAGCCCCAGGGAAGAAAGTTTACAAGTTAGCAACTGAGTGGATGGAAAGGGAGATTACACCTGGAACACAGTGGCCAGAAGGAAGAATCACTGGAGACAAAATCGCCACAGGCAAAGGTTATTTCAAATGCACGAATCTCCGAACGTGTGGATCAAGTCACTGAAATAATGAATTTAATTCTGGCGATTAGCTTCTCTAGTCAGCTGGGAGCCCTGCTGGTATTTCAACCCAGACCCTTTCTGGGCGGTCAGTTAGAACAGGGGAACACAGGGAGGGGAAAGACATTTTGCATCTGCAATTCTTCTTTCTGTCACTCACTTCCCAGGCAGAGGAAAGGGGAGAAAGGACTCAGGGCCAGTGTCAGCCTGAAAACATCCCTGATACTTTAGGCTCTGGAAAGGCAGAAAACATGAGTTTCTTTTTTTTCCCCTTGCATCCCCAAAGTAATCTTATGAATAATAAAGAATGGTCAATTATTGAACGTTTACTATAAACCAGGCCCCAAATTCAATCCTTTCCACGTATTAACTTCTTTAATCCCTGTAACAACCCTTTGAGCTAAGAAATATTATGGAGACTTTGAAGAGGTTTAGAGAAGTCAAATGACAAGGCTGGGAAGAAGCTGGGCTTCGAACCCACAGTGACTTTATCAGCCTCCAAAGTCCACACTCTAAAACCTCCATGAGGCACCGGCTCCCAGTGAGCTAAGAAAATTACCTTAGGCACTAAATCAATCAAACCTGTTCTGAGCGAATCCAAACTGTGTTCTTCTGGCCATCAGGCATACTTATTTGTACTAAATTATGAAAATGTTATTTATAAACACCTCTTTGAAATACTCTAGCTTACCAAGTGATTTTATGTACCTTTATCTCATTTAATTCTGCCCAAAAACTGGAGTACGAACAGAAGGAAACCCTGAGTGCCTTTAACCAATATCTTTCCTCCCCTTCTATTATCTCCTTCCAGATCAGCAGAAAACTACATGCCTAGCCACCTGACGGAGAGGAGTAGAGAATAAACTATAATATGCATCACTGTACCTCTGGGTTTGCCCAAGGCAGGCCCAGTTTAGGTCCGTTGTCCCTTTTTCACTCTCAAGAGTGCCCATTTGAATTATCAATTATATAGTGACCCTAGCTCAGGGATCCTCAACCTCAGCTATGCAACTGGATCACCTGAGATTATTTTAAAATATTGAGTCCTGACCCCAACCATGTAGATTCTGGTTTGATTTATTTGCAGTGAGGCCCTAGCATAGGTATGTTTTTAAAGTCCTCATGTGTCTCAAATATGCAGCTGCAGCCTAAAAGTACTGTACCAGCTCTAAACCAAAGCTGTTGGGTGTAACTTCTGGAAAAATTCTTTTAAACTATGTAAAGGGAGCTTACTCAGCCAGGAGGAGGTGGCCTTAGGCCCTTCCTCCTTCTTGCTGGGAATGCTGACATGAGAGCTGGAGCTCAAGCAGCCATTTTGGTCTCTGAGGCTACCTTGAAGAAGAAAACCACACACCAAGAGAAACAAAGAGTAGAAGCTGAGGTCATCAACAGCTATAAAGCCATGGACTATCTATAGATTTTTATCAACAAGGAAGAAAAATCTTTCTTTTTTCAAGCCACCACACCAAATGTCTGTTACCAACAGCCAAATGCAATTCTTAAGTAATACAGTTGGCATCAGCATGTTACAAATGAGAAAAGTTGCTCAGGGTCCCACAGTTTCTAAGTAACAGAAGTCAAATGTTCTGACTCCAATCCTATGACCTTTCTGCTAGAAGGAATGGGGCAGAGTATATTTTATGGACAGAGAAAAGGGTTCTCGCTAACAAACGTGTATCTTCCCAGACAACTCTACTGACATTCTGACCACCTATTTTTGAATCCCTTTCATATGTATTGCCAGAACATTGAACAAGGAGAAGATATGATAAGTAGCAGCTCTTATGAATACATAAAAAGTTTATTTTGCTTTAAGAACAGCATGCCCTTAAATTTTCCTTTATACTGTAGTTGTATTCCTGATAAATTTATGTAAAATTTCTTAAATCCCAAATTATTTTAATTTATTTACTCAACAAATACTTTCTGAGAACCTAGTATGGAAGAGACACTAATTTTACAGGAAAAGGGTTTGAGAAAGAGCTTGCAGGGTTTACAGAAAGACACATGTTCTTCCCCACGAGGAGGTGAAAATCTGAGTGGGATATAACATGTACACGAATAGCTACAGTGGATGCTCAGTGCTGCCCGCAAAGGGTTGTGGTCAACCAAAGAAGGACAAGATCACCTTTGGCTTAAGGAACCAGGGAAGGCTTCACGGAAGAGGTGGCATTCATGTTTTAAGATCTCAAAAGTCCAACGGGGACAGGCACTTCAGGTCCAGGAACTTCCCTGATCAAGGCTGAAAGGCAGTTACGCGGTGGGTGTGTTAACAAGGAGTCCAGTTGGACTGAAACACAATGTCTGTGCTAGAGAAAGAGGGTAGATGAGGCTGGGAAGGTAGTTTAGGGTCAAGTTACAAAAAGTCTGGAAGGCCAGGCTAACAGTTTTGGATCTATTCAGTAGACAGTGTGGGTCAGAGCAGTGACCTCGGAAGACTAATTTGCCAAGCCCAAGCAAAAGGAATTAGCCAGGGAGAGAAGAGAGGAAGGGGGACCACGTAATATGTCACAGCCACAGTCCAGGAAAGAGGCAATGCGCATCAGAATTAGGGCAGAGGTAGTGGGAATGCAGAGGGAGGCTAAGCGCCAGAAACAGAACTGACTAGACTTGGCAGGATGTGGGAAATTAGACAAAGGCAAGGGAGGAATTGGATGGCTCAAGGTTCCAGGCTGAGGAAATGAGTGGTATTCATCAGAAGTGCAGGTTCCAGGAATGCAAAGTTCTAACAGTCGGTAGGAAGTATAGAACTGGCCTATGGGAGAGACATCAAGAGTGCAGTTTCAGAGTTCTGAGTGATTTGTCTGGAAGCCATTAAAATAGGGAAATAGTAGAGAGAAAAGAAATGTGAAGACAGAAACTTGAGTAATATTGACAATTGGCAGATGGGGGTAAAGGAAGGAAAGAAGAAAGGAAGGGAGGAAGGGAGGGAGGGAGGGAGGGAGGGAGGGAGGAAGGGAGACTGAAGATTGGAGACGGAAAGAAACCAAGGGAATACAACATTACGGAAGAAAAGGAAGACAGGATTTAAAGAAAGAATTGTACTAACAGTGTTAAAGCAATAAAATAACATTATCTGTTGGTTTTTAATTTGACGTTTTCTTTCTGGGGGTAGCTTAGCTCTGATGCTGGATGACTCCCAGCACAAGCCACAGATTCCTCCCTTTCCACAGGAGGGTGTAGCCACAGACACCAGACAAGGTCAGTGGTCTCCACTGATGTAATAGGAAAACAGGTCCCCCCTAGTCAGGGACCTAAAAGCCCTGAAATCTGATCCCAATTCTGCCTCTGAGATAAGTTTCATAACTTCTCTGGGTCTCTGTAGATTCATCTATAAAATGATGAGTCAAGATCAATTGCACAAAGATATATAGTCAAGGGTATTCCTTGTAGTATTGCTTTGTTACGGTAAAAATTTGGAAACAACCCAAATGTCCAAGAATAAGGAATTGGTTAAATAAATTATGGTCTGTTCATACAGCAGATCACTTTGTAGCCGTTAAAAGCTATGATATAGAAATAATTTACTGACACAAAAAGAGGGGTACAATATATTCAACTTCAAAAGCAAATTATGAGATTATGATGTCTTTTTAAAAAACATATGCATAGAAAAAAGTATAGATGACATAAATGTTTGTCTCTATCTCTAAAGTAGAGAAATGATGGATGATTTTCACCATATTTCATTTTGCTTATCTGTATTTTCTAAGTTTTCTAGACTAAACATTTATTATAGATAAAAGTTTTTAAAAAACATATTTTTTCAAGTGAAATGGCCTCTATATAGCTATAACACTACCCCTCTCCCTCAGACTACTAACTTCAGGTTTTCTGTAGGAATGCTTACCATATATACATAATAAAAAATAATAGAAATGTTATTCCTTATACTTGATTTTAATTTTTAATGACTTATGTGGCCATCCGTTGAGTGTGCAGTTGCAGTCAAGATCCTTCAGTCTACAAGCAGAAAACCTGAACTCAAGAAGTTTTCTTAACCCCAAGGATCCAGCTTCTCCATCTTGTAAAATTTGATAATACTTCCTACCCCAGTGAACTCAGAGTCTGAGATTAGCTGAGCGAAATAAAATATGTGCCAGGCTGTTGGAGGAGGTCATTGAGAGGATGTGTTGCTGGTTGAACCTGGAGCTGGACCCAGGCAATCAGAGATTCCTCACCCCCTCCCCTGTCCTTGGAACATACGTTCCACCCACCATTCCCATACTATGAGATGTTTCAAGGATGCAGCCTTGAGAAGGTAAGGAGCCATTGAGACCCTCTGGACTGGGTATGTGACAGAACCCCATTAAGGCCTGTTTGTAAACTTTTAAGATTCTGATGGGAGGGGGACAGAAATCTACTCATCTTGTACTGCCCAAGGCAAGCTTCGTTTGTAAGTTTCCTGGCTTATTAAACCCCCCACTCATCAATCTGGGGTGGGCTCCTCTTTCTTCAATCACTCCTTGCCCTCTGCATATAGGGCCAGTTTCAGATTTCACCACAGGAATCTCCCAAGGTTGTGAACCAACCCAGCCCTAAACTGTAAAGGGCCACCCAAATAGGAAGCTATTACTACATTCTGGACTTCAAGGGACACATAGTTTTCTAATTAAACACCATGGACTACTTTCAGTCCTCTGGCATTTATCTATTCATTGAGCAAATGTATTCCAAAGTCCTACTATGTGCCAGGCACTGTGGCAGGTCCTGGGGATGCAATGGGAAGTGACATAGACATTCTGTCCACCTTTATGTGCCATTATCGAGTCATTCCCTAAACACCAAGACACAGTGCTGGAGCCCAACAGACCTAATTCTAATTAGAGCTCTTAAAGGTGTTAGGACCCAAGTCAGGTACTTAATCTATCCACACCACCCTTTATGCGCCAAATAAGGGTGATAATCTCCATCTCAAAAACCTATTCTAATATCCATTTCAAAAACCGATGCTAAAGATCAAACGATTATACAAAAGTGTCTGGCACACAACCCGGCACATAGTAGGACCTCAGTAAGCATAGCTATTATTTCATTATGAATCCCATTGTTTCTGATTTAACTGCCAATATACCATGAGCAAATTTTTCTTTAAGTCATTCAATGGCAAATTTCATTTCACCAGACACACTTCAATTCTGATCAATACCACACCTTTTAGTACATAGGAAATAGTTTTGCTAGTTCTCTGCCAGAATTCTTATATTTAGAGAGCATTGGGTTGTATCATTCAATTTTCACTCTTTGACATTCATCCAGGATTTCTTTTCTTCTTTGAGGCAGCCGTAGGGTGTCTAGATTTCAAATACTTGGCTTCTGTTGGAAAAGGAAAAACAAAAAAATATTCCTTTGGACAATGATTTCTTTTCCCCAGTGGTTAAAAACAGAGGGAAAAGAGCCAAAAGAGGAGGCTGGTATAAAGAGAGATGCCATGAGACTCGCCATCATCCAGAAGTTGGGTTGTCTCTGCTATGAGAACACTTCCCACGGCCCCCTTAAGGCAGATAAACACCAAAGAAAAGGGCATTCCTTCTCACTCAGGGACCATCAGTCAGGACACCATCTGTTGCTCAGCTGGAACAGACCATACTGCTTAGATACCATGGAAGTGTGATATTTCCCTTCACTTCCTACTCCCCAGCCAACACCAATCTCTAACAAATCTTCAGCTGTGTGTGTGTGTGTGCGTGTGTGTGTGTGTGTGTGTGTGTGTGTGTTACAACACAAATTCAGGAAACATTGCATCCTAATCAAAAAAAGAAAAAGAAAAAGAAAAAAATTCCTCTCCCCTTTCAGCAGCATCCTAGATACACAAAGTATGCAGTAGAACCTAAAGTGCCCTACAACCCAGAGAAGCCAGAGGTACCAAGGCTATTCTCTCCCACTTCCAGCCTCGGGGAACTTCCTTAATGCCACAGCCAAACTATGTAACTGTGACCACACTTCCTTATGGCTGTAGCGCCACCTAGTGGCCAGGTGAGCAAGGCGTACGCTCATTCTCATCAATGTGAAAAAGCAACTTCCATCCTTTCCAAAGAGAAACAAAAGTGGCTGCTACACACGACAGCTAGAATTAGGAATCACCGCGGTTCTATCATATTCAAATTATTTCCTGATTATAATCACATCCAAATCACTGGGAAGAGACAAGAGAATAGAAAATTCCTGCTATCATTAGATTTTCATGCCCAAATGCATCCTCATACAAACGCACAAACTTACACAAATATTTAGTCTAAATCCAGGCATCTTTGTGGCCTGTAAAGTCTTCAAGGCCTGCAATTATATACATAAAGTCTTTTTAAAACAGAAAGGAAGATGAAAAATAGGTCTCTAAAGACCTGTAATGAGATTCCTCTTTTCTATTTTCCACAAATTGCTCTGTCCACTTGCTGGCATTTCTGATGTCACAAGAAACTGACAACTGAATTGCAACTTTATCCTGCAGAGAACAACCAAAAACATGCCTGTACATTGTAAAGATGGCAGTTTAGCTAACATAATTTGTTTAGGACTTAACCTGGGGGTATACAACCTAATTCAGTTCATTTTAAACCCAAATTATTCCAGTTAATAGCCTGGTGGAGCTCAGAACAGAATGTGTGCACTGCTGCTAAGTATTCCATATTAAAAATAGTTTGTGATGGGATATGCTTTTTTTAATTAAAAATTTAATGTACATTAACATTTTTAGATGAAAAACTGACAATCCAAAAACAGTTCTAAATTCTCCTTTGATTGTTTTTCCCGAGCACTGAAGGCATGATATAGCTACAGAAATAAGCCAACAGTAAAGTTCTTTGGAAGATTATTTTCTGTTGTATGTATCTCACGTGTTCTTTCTTATAACCCTCCAGTGGTTTTCTGGTACAGAGATGAATCAGGTAAAACTCTTAGCTGGGACTCCAACCCACAAGAACTTGACTTAATTTCTGACCCATACCTCCTGCTCAGGCCTACTCACTGTCCCCTGCTGAGACCTACAACAGACCAAATTCTAAGTAGGATGAGTTGCTGATTTCCTGCACTCTTTCTGCATCCACTGGCACCTTCCATCCCCCACCACTCACATGGCCTTGCACTGACCCCTTGCTTTGGACCAGAGTAGGGCTGTCAGATTCAGAAAAAAAAAAAAAAGGAAAAGGAAAGAAGGGTAAGACATTCAGTTAAATTTGAATTTCAGATAAACAACAAATAAATTTTAGCATCAGTATGACCCAAATATTGCATAGGGGCATACTTATACTAAAAACTTATGTGTTGTTTACCTGAAGTTCAAATGTAACGGGTGTTCTGTATTTGATCCAACAACTCCAGCTTAGGAACCCTCTTGGGGTGTCACATGATGATCTGGTCTTCAATGCAAGAGTCTTTTTCCCATCCGTTTCTGAGCCACTGACTCCATAATGAAGCCTACCTGTCTACATTCTTTTAAGATGTCCAAGTGACCAGTCATCAAATCAGAGAGACTACTTGTTAAGCTCTCTTTCTTGGTACTGACAACAGCCTTAATCAATAGTTCCCAAAACATGGTGTGTGCACAATTAGTAGAGTACATGACTGAATTCTTTTGTTATTTTTTGTTGTTTTGTTTTCACTGTATTTTTTTTTTTTTTTGGTGATCATTAATAACACATTCTACTCATTAATAACACTACTGCTGTCCCATTTATGGTAGTGATATAGATTTATTTTTAAATTTATTTTAAAATAAATTTAAGTGGTTTTCTTTTTTTTTTTTTTAAAGGTGAATCAATATAAGGGAGAAAAGTAAGTAAACAATAGCACAGATGCTACTCAGATAAAGTGATATCATGACAGTGGCACCAAAAGGACTGACGTTTAGGAAACAATGACCTAAAGCCCACAGGCCAAATCTGGCCCCCCGCCCATTTTTGTAAATAAACTTTTATTGGGACATGGCCACAACCATGCATTTATGTATTGCTTATGGCTGCTTTCATGCAACAACAGCAGAGTTGAGTAGTTGCAAAAGAGATCATATGACTCACAAGGCCTAAAATATTTACTCTCTGGCCCTTTACAAAAAAACAAGTTTCCTGACCCCTGACCTAAAGCATCACTCATCCAAGCTAGTCAAAGGAAAAGATAGAACTTTGAAAGTCCCCATGACAGAGATATTTTTGGACAACCCAGCCTAAAGCCAAAATGGTCCTCCATTTCCCATTTCAGATTCTTTTTGTTAACCTCCTTCCCATGCCTGATTCTGCTGAGGCTTTCATCCTTCATTCTCATGCTTAAGATTCAGAATAATATCTGCTTCTTCCAGTAAGCCTTCCCTTATTAACTCAGATCCACCTACACCCTGAACTAGTTGATAGTAAGTGAAATACACCAACATGCTTTTATCGAGTTCTCTTTAAAAATACAAAAAGGAGGCTTCCCTGGTGGCGCAGTGGTTGAGGACCTGCCTGCCAACGCAGGGGACACGGGTTCGAGCCCTGATCTGGGAAGATCCCACATGCCGCGGAGCAACTGGGCCCGTGAGCCACAACTACTGAGCCTGCGTGTCTGGAGCCTGTGGTCTGCAACAAGAGAGGCCAAGATAGTGAGAGGCCGGCGCACCGCAATGAAGAGTGGCCCCCACTCGCCGCTACTAGAGAAAGCCCTTGCACAGAAACGAAGACCCAACATAGCCAAAAATAAATAAATAAATTTTAAAAAAAAATACAAAAAGAAAAAAAAAAATCTGTACTTATAGAGAACTATGGCCATACAAGGCAAAGCCTTTTTAATAACAAAACAACTCAATACTTTAGTACAGAATATGTTAAAGTTAGCATAAATAGGTAACACAGTAACTTCCATAATCATGCACAAATTACTTCTGAAACAATGGTTAGGCTCTGGAAATAAAGCTTTCATCAGCCGCAAATGTCTGAGTAAGCATAATTGCACCCCGCTAGTTAAACATCCTTAAGCATGATAGCATTCTGATCCCACAGGTCAGCAATATTGCAGCATCTCAAGCCAATTCACTAAGATGAGAAGACACAGACACCTTAGGTTTAAAATAAAATTAAAATGCAGCCCCTATTGTGCTGTTACAGTCATTGAATATATCTAGAAATTTTTCCAGCCTTGGAAAACACCAGATAGATAGATATGTGGATTCCAGCTCAGCATCATCTCCTTGATAAACATTTCCAAGCTGGCTCAGACAAAATTTGTTGCCCTTCCCTCTGAATATCTATTGACTCTGGTTGCTCTTGAAAGTCCAGTAGTCACCAACATGCCATAACTGTGTACCTGGTGACAAATCACTGACCTGGTTGCCTCTAAATCAAGGCCTATGTTTGACTTGCTTTCTCTAGCCTAACACATGATAGGGCTAGTTAAGTTTTGGCTAAAAGGAGGGATGAAACCCTCAAAGTTGTTCCAAATGAGATCCAAGGAGAATATGACAAGTAGCAGAATAAAACAAAACTAAGTAAATGTTTCTGTACTAATCAAAGAAACGCTCTGTTTGTAACCCAGTTTGGTTAACAAGTTATGCCTATCACGGCAAGACACACAATGAGTAGTGTTGGGGGAGGGGTGGATTAATGACCTCTAGCCTTTCCCATTTTCTGTGCTTTCTCTTCCTGTCAAGTTCTTATCATCTGCCTATTGCTGCTCTTTTTCTCTTAGAAAATAAGCCAGCATCAGTCATTTGCACATTAGTATGAATAAGATAATTAGTTACCTCTCCCAGTTACCTCTCTCAGTTCTAACAGAGGCAGTAAAGTCACCATCCCAAATTAAAGGAACGAGAAGGATATGCAACAGGCCAAGGAAAACGTCAAACACAACCCAACTCTGCCTACAAGTCAAGACTGTTGGGATGGAAAGTTACCGTGGCTCAAATAGAGATGTACAAAATGGCGGCAGTAATGGTGGGGATTGAAATACATACAATGATTATTTTTAGCATCCTTTCCAGGTCTTAGAGTCACTTTATTTCAGAACATAATAATATATTATTTGCAACTATGTGGTACATGTTTAAAAGTAGAGACCTTGAGCCGAAGTGAAAATTTTACTGTCTTCATGAGAAAGACAAAAACATCCTAAAAAATGTTTGTTCTCTATGTGATTTTTCTAGCCTTTACATGTCTATAGCTGGTTTTTTTATTTGGGTATTTTGGGAGAAGCCTCACTGATTATGCCAAATAGGAAAGGAAGGAGAAAAAAAACTACGAAAGAGCTGTGCTGGCTGAGCAAACCGTTTAAGTAAACACCTAGTTAATAGGGGAGCGGAAGAAATGTTAAATCCAGAGGGAACTATATGCCATGTGTTCCAGTATCTATCCCAGTTAGAATGCCACAATCCCAAAGGAGAAGTGCTATAAAAAGCATAATTTGAGTATCAGCTCTCATCATTCAATATAGTTTTTCAACCCTTTCAAAATTACATTGAAAAATCTATAGAATGCACGTTTAGATTAATGAACTGTTTGAATCTGGATCAATAAGCACTCGAGGCTCTGTGCCGTTGACACCTGCTGGGAACATCTAGAAGAATGCTTCATGAAGGGCAGAGCCAGTCGGCACTTTGTAACTACAGGGGTTCCACTTAATAAACAAGCAATCTAATACATGACCTCTGCAGATTAATTTCCTGAGAGCAAGTAAATAATCTGGATTCAAAATTTCCCTGATTATGCATATAATTACAGTATCACTTACCAATTAACACACTGATTTAAACCTTCTTGGGATTATGTATTTAAGAGTATAAAAGAGATCATTCTGTCATCATCCAAACACTCAAAAATGCTCTAGTTTGGCAAAGAATCACAGAGAGCATAACTTTCCACCCATCTGATTTCTCACATGGAAGAAAAAACTATGATGGTAAGATTATAAATGATACCTTAAAATATCATAGACCATAATTATTGTCTCAATAACTGGACCACAATGACACCCATTAGCAAAGGTTTGTACATGACATAATAACAAAGTCTTGGGGAAACTTCATCATCTCCTGGAATATTTCTGTAGAACCACAGATTTATATAACTGCTTCTCTAGCTCGGATTATTACTATTTTTTAATTTACTGCAGCAACGAGGGTGTAATTTATCCACCATTAGACAGTTACATAAATAGACAGAGATATATGGTAGAGAGTCTTCTCCACTTTAGACAAGTATAATGATTAATGTTAGTTTGTTATTTCTTATTCCTACATAAAATTTCTCATTAAAAATGTTAATATATCCCTTCACAAGGCCACATAGTGATGGGGGAAAAAATACAGATGAAATTGCTACACAGCATGCATACATATGAAAAAGAAGTTAAAAATAATAAATCAACATGGTAAATATAATGAAGCCTGCTGTCGAACAGTAAAAGCTGTCAAAATGAGGTTTTATTATTAAGAACTTTATATCCAACTGTTCGGCTGAATAAAATCTTTCATATCACTTGTGTACTTTCAGGGAGAGAATTCACATCTGGGATGAAATTGTCATGGTGCCGCATTCCTGATTCCTTCCCCTGGTATTACTTTCTGAGTAATTATTTGAATCTCCACAGAAAATGAAAGTTGACTGAAGCTAACTGCAAAATAACAAGCTTTTACACGCAGAAAAGCCACTCTGTGGTGTTTTCTCTAACGGTAAATATTTCAAAAAGGAATGCTTAAGCCTTGGAAAAATAAAGATGTCACTGGTTCAAACTCCAGAACTACAGTTTTCTCAGCAAGATCATAACACAAACAATCATAAATATGATTTAAAATTACAACTCTGGCGTAAATATTTAAAGCACAGTCTTAGCATTTTGGCAATTCTACTACACATGACCACTGTATGATGTTGCACAAATGATTTAACTTCTTTGTACCCCATTTTCCTATCTACAATAAAATTCTACCCCATAGATTCATCCAAAAAATAAAATAAAATACAATAAAATTACAACTCTGGGGAAACACAGTCAGTTAACTTTGGACTCCATTCTTACGTCTTCTAGAGAAGTAAAGCCCCTAATATAATGCTTTATGATTCCAGAATATTTAATATTGACATTGTGATTATTTTGGAGACATAATAACTAATTATTCAGAAAGAGCAAGAAAATAAACCAATCCAACTCCTCCTCCAACCTTAATCCCTAATTTAAAGGAGCAGAAAATATGGCTTCATAGAATCGGAAGTCCCAAGTGCCATTCCAAAATAAAAGGAACACTTCAAATAAACGTCAATCCCCCTGACAGCATACAAACAAAAACAGCAGCTATATACCAGCTTCTCCCCAAAACAAAACCCAGTGAAATGACTGAGAATTTCAGCTACCAAAATCCAACTCTGTGAAACTCCGGGGGTGTCAGCAGCTACCCAATAAAAAGGAAAACTGAAAATAGTACAAAAATGGCTCCTAATAGCAATAATGTATACTTCTGCGGTCATTACCGGTCAGATAATAACCGGCAGTGACCTTCAAACCATACATTATGGTTAAAGTATGGTCTAGTGCTCATTGCAGATGTGTAGCTTAGAAATAAACAGTAAATGCTCAAACCGTTCCAAGGCTGCCTTGCATGCATGGATTTTTCCCTCCCCAGCATTATCACACCAGGAATCTTATAATGATCTGAAAAATATGTACCTAGGGTAATAGTGCTATACTGAAAAGATAAATACCCAGACCGATGTAATCGAAAACACACACAGAAAGCAGCTTTCCTGTAATGCAGGTGAATGTTTTATAACACGAAGACTCGGAGAGAACATTCTGACCTTTTTAAGCCTCAGCTGTCAGGAAAGCTGCAGGGATCTTGGTTAATTTATAAATCCCCTCTGAGAAATGGTATAATATTAATGTTCCCATTCTGCAGGTCAAAACAGTGAGGCCCAGGTAAACCAAATGGCCTGTTATGGGAGGAAGTAAGGTAATGGCTCTGAAAATTAACCTCTTTGTAGGGCAGGCCTGCGTTCCTACATTAAGGTAAATTTTTTACAATTTTCAAATTCCTTCATCACAAATCTATTTGTATTTCTTTCCCATCTCCTGTAAACTAGGGGATTGCGCACATTAAAAAACTTTTTTTTTTCAAATGTACAGGGAATGTTGCATCTGTTTTCTTCTTTGTCATTTTTCTGCTCAACCATTTTTTTTTTAACATCAAATAATCTTTGCAAATGCATCTCTGGCCAACATGGAAGAAACTGTACAGTCTGGGGGTCATGCTTGGTCTAAAGCTTTCTTGGACATTCCATTCCAAGACTTGAGAAAAGAGTTCCACTGCTTTATCAAGAATTACCATTGGTTATTTCTTGGCAAAGAAGTAATGAGGAGAGTACAGAAAATTGGGCATTTCCTAGAATACAGATGAAATGAAACCAGTTACAGCTACTTTTTTTTTTTCCAGTTGTTTAAAACACAAAAGAAGGAAAACAGTGACCCCAGCTTCCCTCCTCTTTTTCATTACACCAATGAGCTCCTCCAGAGTGGACATCTGCCTGGGTTCCTCTGTGCCACAGTTGTCACCCCTTGATCACAAGTTCATGCCTAAAGCTGAGAACCAGCTCACTAATTAAACACAGGAACTCTTCTGTTCCAAGTTTTCTTACTACCGGCATTCTCATCCTCTCCTTGCCCACCTGGAAAACAATCTCACTCAACTGATTTTTGGTGGGGTCTTTACGGAAGAAGCTGAGAGGCAACTTTCTTTCGAAGATTTATTGGCTTCATCTTTCCAGGTGGAGATGTCCGCCGATGCCAGTGGTGATCAGCCCAGCACCATCGGAGCTGCCTCACAGCTGAACAGGCCATAGCTAGGTGGGCAAATACCTGTCTAGGACAGTGGTTCTCAACAGGGGTGACTCGGTTCCCCAGCAGCACTGATCCATGTCTAGAGACATTTTGAGTTGTCATAACTGGGGGGATGGGGGGGGCTTGATTCTTGGCATCAAGTGGGTAGAGGCCAAGGAACACATGGAAAACACACACACATACACACACACACAACAAAGAATTATCCAGCCCCAGGGACTTCCCTGGTGGTCCAGTGGTTAAGACTTTGCCTTCCAATGCAGGGGGTACAGGTTCAATCCCTGGTCGGGGAGCTAAGATCCCACATGCCTCAGAGCCAAAAAAAACTAAAACATAAAACAGAAGCAATATTGTAACAAATTCAAAAAAAGAGTTCAAAAATGGTCCACATTAAAAAAAAAAAAAAAATCTTAAAAAAAAAAAAAGAATTACCCAGCCCCAAATGTCAACAGTCCCCAGGTTGCGAAACCTAGGTCTACATGCCTTGCTGTTTAGAACAGGTGTCCCCCTGACTCAACCCTGCATCCCCGGCACTTCCCCGGCATCGAGCACACAGAAGGCCCTCAATCCGTGCTGGTGGAAATGCAGGCAGTCCATGGTAAGAGAGCAGAGGGGTGGGCCTGTCTTCCCCATCCCACCTGATGTCCTAGTGTCTTCCATTTTCTTCTTTCTGTCTCTTTCTCTTTTACTATTGTCCCATTCCCCCTCTCTTTTTCTACTCTCTGTTCTTTCTCTTTGCCTTCAAAAGGCTACATTTGGAGAGTGCTTCACAGTTTCCAAGGAGCTTAGCCTATGTGATCTCCAAAACAACACAACAAGGGAAATATTACATCCTCACTCAATACAGGGCGAAACCGAAGCTCACACAATATAAGCAATTGGTCCAAAGTCACCCAAGTTACTACACTGTAAAGGAGAAACCGGATGTGTGTCCAGCTCCAGAGCCAAGAGTTCTCTCCTGGCAAAGGACAGGCTGGGATATTACCTGGTTGTGCTGCAAGGAGGTGGCTGACCCATGTTCTACAATGAACTCCAAAATATTCCTAAGTAGTTGGCCAGTAAGAATGATGTAACAGGAAATAGACAAACTTCACTTTCAGACCAGCATCTTCCCCCTCTGTCCTGTGATGGCTGTAAGCCAAAGGCATTCAGGTGCTGAAAAATGGAAGTGTATCCTCCTTATCATTAGCTATACAAATGCCTTATTTTAAGAGCCTCGGGCCATGGGTAATCCCAGGCTTTATGAGATCCAAGCATAATTCACATGGGACCCAGTGCCACAAGCCACTGACCTCATCAGTGAGGAGAGGCCCAACACAAGGGCAGAGCCTAGTGTCATACTGCTGCCGGACATGACAAAATACACGTGGAATTTCACTGCAAATCCCCAACTGTTGAGCCTGGATAAGCGGCACAGTACACCTTTGGTCGGTGTCTGGCCTCAGGGACACTGGGCCGAAGTGGTAAATATAAAAAAAATAATAATAATCGAATAACTGGAAAGTCAGCTGTGGGCGAGCACATACATGTATTCGTAACTGCCGTAAAACTAATAAACACATGTGTTTTCCTCCATCTCCCGAGTTCTTCTGTGTCCCAGGCCCTGTGCTGGGTAGCAAAGAGATAAAGATGAATTGGCCTGACATTCATCCTCTAAAGCGTCTAGTAAGGGAAACAAGACATATCAACAGGTGAATCACATTCCCAAGAGACCAGTGCCACACTGGAAGGTCAGGAAGCTTGGGGATCACCCCACAGAGGAAGCAGTAAGTGGCCCTGCCTAGGGAAGGTGACACGGAAGCTGGGACAAAAAAACAAGGAGAGGTTTGCCTGTGGGAAAGGGGAGCAGCACAGAGACAGTGTGGGCAAAGGCATGATATCAACAGAATCAGACCTGCTCAGCAGCAGTGAGATGTATTTTTCATTACATATGACTTGAGGAGGGTTTTCTTGTGACAGGCCCTGTGTGAGAACCTGTACAGGGAGACGGAAATGGGACTGAGAAACGCTTTATATGCTAAGCGAAGGCGTTCGGAAGATACCCCAGAAGGCTGCACTCCTTTTTAACTTTTCAGGGGCTACCCAGATAAGATACACATTTTCCATTATAACCGAGCACTTCCTGACCAGATTTGCAGCTGAAACAAATGTTTTACAAGATAACACTCACCTTTCCTACGTGCAATTCATTCTGTTCCTCTTCATATTCTTGAATGTTTGTTGCAAACTGCGTAAAATGATTTCATGAGCCACATATCAGTTTTATCCTACAGTTTTTGAGCCCTGCTACAAGCCACAGGGAAGCAAGAGAATTTTTTAAATTGGGAACTGACAGAATCAGGTATATTTAGGATGATAATTTGGGCAGCAAGGTGAGAGGTGGACTGGAGTTGGGCACCCTGGGATTAGGGAAGCCTGCTAGAAGCCAGAGTCCATAACAGACATGATCTGAGTCTGCACTAAGGTAATGACCCTGAAGATGGAAAGTAGGGCAAAGCTCTGAAGCCTTTAAGTCACAGAATCAACCACCCTGGGTGACTTATTACAGCAGGAA
>NW_006774075.1:1397425-1400666 GCF_000442215.2 Lipotes vexillifer
CTTTTTAAAGCGGGAATGAGGGAAAAGCTTCTAGATTGAAAGGTTGATGGGATGACCCCCCCCCCAATGGAAGTGTCCAGTAAAGATGGCTCCAAATTTCAGAAGATATGTCTAAAGATGGAAACATGGATGGAGATGTAATTAGCAGAGATATGATCATTAAAGCCTTGGGGTGGATGCGTTCTCCTAGAGGGTCATATAGAAACAGCAAAGAGGAGGATAGACATGGAAGCACCAAACAGAAGAACCAGACAGAAGAACCAGAGAGAGTGTCAAAGGCAATGGAAGAGAGATCAGTGGCCACCAATGGAAGGCTGGCCATCATCGTGGCCTCATCATTATCCAACATGATACTTTATGTTCATTTCCATATTTATTTATTGCCTGCCTCTCCACGAAAATATGATACACTTCTGCATCTCCAGAACCTAGAAGAGTGCCCTCAGCACAGAGTAGGACTGAAGAAATACTTGCTGAGTGAGTGAATGTATAAAGAAAGGAATGCAAGCCAAGGAAGGAAAGTATCTCAAAATATGGGAGTTGTCAACACAGGCAACTGCTTAAAAGAATCAAGAAAGAAGAAGACTGAAAATAGGTCATTAGTTTTGAAAATTAGGTCATTGGTAACCTTAGCAAGAGTCCTTTTAATAAAGTGTTGGGACAAAAGCTAAATTGGTATGACTTCAAAGAAAATGGGGGTGAGGGCACTAATTGCGAGGGAATAGGAGGCAATGTCAAGAGAAGGTTAATCTGGGAGAGGAGCGATGAACGCAATCTGATATCACATATAGGCTTAGATGAATAAGCCTGAGGAAAGAAACTGAAGATAAAGAAGGGGAAAAGCAACGGAATAAGCCGGTGAAAAGGGTAGAAAGGGTTAGGGAGGCCAGCATACAAGTGAAGAGGTTGTCTTAGCTCATTCCAGCTGCTATAATAAAATGCCATAATCTGGGTGGCTTATAAACAACAGAAATTTATTTCACACAGTGCTGAAGTCTAGGAAGTTTCAGATTAAGGTACCAGCAGGTTCAGTGTGTGGTGAGAGCCCACTTTCTGGTTCACAGACAGCACCTTCTAGCTCTGACCTCACATGGTGGGAGGAGCGAGGGATCTCTCTGGGGTCTCAGGTACAAGGGCTCCAATCCCATTCATGGGGGCCCCACGCTCCTGACCAAATCACCTCCCAAAGGCCCCCCCTCCTAATACTACCATAGCGGTTTTAGGATTTCAATATGTGAATTTTGAGGGGACACAAACATTCAGACCATAGCAAAAGTTGACTTTAGTAAGCTTTGTCTGTTACAGAAAAGGAGAGAAGGAGTGGATTGTCATGGGTAAATGTTCTGATATATGCAAGGAAAATGAAGGAATCCCCAGCTGATGGATTCATTTTTCCTTTGTGAAAGATGAGGAAAAATTACCTGCATAACCTGCATAAGGTGAGGAATAGCTTGTTTTGAATGGGCTGCCATGGGGAATCCAAAGGTGGCAAATTAGGGGAAAGCAAAGAGATTTCAAGAAGCACTGAGGATCTAACCAAAACTGGAAACCATAATGTTATGGTGGTGTCCATCAGCATGGTTATGGAGCTCCCTTTAGTGGTGCTGAAAGCCCAGAGCAGAAGCAGGAAAAAAAATTGGCTTTACCATGCATCCACAGTGTGGTCTAACGAGGATTGTCCTGGAAGAAAGCCTACCCTCCTTCTCCACCAATAGGAGCAGGTAGTCCCTGTCTTAGCCACACTGTCCCATCAAGGTTGCTGGGTCCTGAGCGTGTCATCATAACTCTATGAGCTTCTTACCAATAACTGTGAATCATAATATTGTTCCAGTCTCACTGACTTATGCGGGGGCCCAAATAGGACAATTTATTTGAGCGACTTTTGCCAACTCCTAAGTACTACTGAGGTCACCCACCTTGCTGCTTTCCCAAAAAAGTCTTGTACCATCTTTTTTTAATACAGTTGTGCCAGGATGTATTGAACACCTACTAAGGCACCTGGCAGTCTCCTTCTCTCCAACTATTCCCCTTGACCCATGAGAATCGCATTTTTGACCTACAAAATAAGGACAATTTACATAGGAGACCCTTAATTCATTCAGTATCTATTTAAATTACTTCTCCATGAAAAGAACTTCTGCCAACTCTAATGCCTTAGAGATGGAACCAAGGAGAAAGAAATTTGCTTTTGTTAGCGGACTCCATAATTACATGGAGATATGTCCACCTGGGTGATAGCTCGTGGGACTTTTTTTTTTAACTTTTTATATAAATATTTCAGGTTCTTACCTTGCTAGGTTGACTTTTTTTCAATATTAATTGCCTCCATAGTCTTAATCTATAGCAACATTTCTAACCATTGTCCCTGTACATTTTTATTTCTTCCTCAGGAGGCTGCTACTGGATAACTTAATTTAAATTTTTTAATACCATGAATAAATATTATCTGCCTTCTCTCTAGAGGGGACAAGCGATTCTCTGGAGGGTTAGCGTCAACTCTTTGACAGTTTACTTCATGAAATAGGTTTCTGGGTTTCAGTGTGGCCCATAAGTTTCATAAACTAGGAAAACCCACATCTCCTTTAACCAGTGTTAATTACCATCATCTGCAGAAGGGACCTATAAACCCTCACCTTAAATGCACCTGTCTACAGGCACTGAGTTTATGAATGAGGTCTCTTGCCTAAAGGATTATTGGATAGCCTTTTATATAACAAGTCTCCTCTGTTGATTCACAGATCCCAGACAATGGGGTCACCTGGGATGCTAAGTTGCAGCCATAAATTATTCCTTCTTGCATTACTGGAGCAGCTGCTCTGGCCACACAGTCCAGCTCTCTCCTGTTCCAACGTAGAGGGTGATCTTAGAACCCCGTCACTTTTTTTTTTTTTTTTTTTCCTGCGTTGGGTCTTCGTTGCTGCGTGCGGGCTTTCTCTAATTACAGCAAGTGGGGGCTACTCCTTGTTGCAGTGCGCAGGCTTCTCATTGCAGTGGCTTTTCTTTTTTTGGGGGATGGGCTCTAGGTGCATGGGTTTCAGTAGTTGTGGCTCGCGGGCTCTAGAACGCAGACTCAGTAGTTGAGGTGCACAGGCTTAGTTACTCTGCGGCATGTGGGCTCTTCCTGGACCAGGGCCCGAACCCGTATCCCCTGCATTGGCAGGGAGGTTTTTTACCACTACGCCACCAGGGGAGCCCTAGATACAGTTTTTATAACCTGTTTTTTTTACGTGGTATTTGTCCA
>NW_006774075.1:1400753-1403705 GCF_000442215.2 Lipotes vexillifer
CTTTTTAGATAGCTCTAACTCCTCCCATTCCCGAGCACGTGTTCTGTTCCCTGGATAGACCAATTTTTACTGCTGAAACTCAAGAAGCTATTAAAGTCTCCTCAACCTGGCAGAGCCCCGGGACCAGATGGTGTTCTCCTGGTTCTTATAAAGCCTTTATTAACAAAATGACACCAAGCCTCACTGGCCTCCATAATGACTGCTTTTCCCACCCACGGAAGACCCTAGATGGGGAGGATGACCTGTTGATTGCTATTCTTGTCATCATTGTCAAAACATCTCTTGAACTCCGAATTGCTCTGAATCTTCACTTGGGTCTCTCCAATCCCTTGCAGGGCACTGATGAGAACTGCTCTCTCTCCCCAAGAAGGAAAGAAAGCCAAAGCAAGCGCTAAAGCTAATGAGAAGCATAAACAACAGACTACAGAGGGGGTTTTGCTAGGAATTTGCCGCCCCTTTCAGGATTTTGAACAGTTTGGCAATGATGAAGCTTTCGGCAGCCCCTCTCAGGAAAAGTCAGAGCTGTTAATTGCTAAGCTGGCCTCGTGGGATCTGCATGGAAGACTCACTTTCAATCCGTGTAGTTTTTCATCATGAGCCGGTGCAGCATGCCACACGTAACTCTAAGTGTCGAGGCTACATCAGGGTGCCCGGGATTGCTGAGTGAGTCAGTAAAGGAATACAGAATTTCTCACCTCCGGGTCACTAGTTCAAATGCAAAAGGCCATGGAGAGCCATTATCTTCCCGTGGACTGTGGGAAAGTTTTCAGGTGCTATCAGCTGCCACAAATGATGCTCGCGTGACAAACACTCACTGCACAGCATCTCAGGAAGAGCTTGGAAACTAACTCACGCTCTCCGAGGTCATGCCGGGCTTGGGAAAGCTGGGGCTATAGCAGCCCTTTTCCACCTGTTCTGTGAACTTTGCCACCACCACCAAAATGATCATAAATGCAAATTCCCCCTCAACGCATTTTTGAAATTACTTTAAAGTTCAACAGTTTTACTCTCACCTAATTTTTGTCCACTCATAACAGGCTGGTGGAAACAGGTTAGCAGTTGAAACTTTTAAGATTCTCCCAAAATTCAACTCTGACGTGGGGGAAACGGGCAGAGCCCGTGAGAACTGCCTGTACATTCTGCTCAGAAATGTTAACTCACCAGGGAATTTTCTCAGCACGGGTGCTTTACAGCTCAGGACCTTTTCTTGCTGAATACTGAAGTTATTTCTGGAAAAACAATTCTTATTTCCAAAGTAATATGGCTGGTGACACAGAAACGTCCCTTCTTGTTTATCCACTGTCCATCCTAAGACTGGCTCTTTGGGGTTTAACTCTTTGCCTTCTTTCTTCACCCTCACTGAGATGTCGTCCTCCTCCTGTCCCTCACTGGAACCTTCTCTAGAAGTACAGCCTCAGACCCAGAACTCAATTGCTGCCTTTGTAGGCAGCACGGTCCTTTCTGCTGGTGGCAGGGGTAGGCCAGTGAATCTTCCGGATCCCATATTCCCTGTATCACCCAAAGCCAGCAGAGCGGCTGATACTGGTAAAAATGACAACATAAATTACATAAAGGAATGTCCTGTACTGCGGCAACCCTAGCATTTGTTCATTTCTGCAGGCAGGCCAAGCCCTTCCCCACACTGGGTCTTTGGACGAGATGTTTCCTCTCCTTGGAAGCCCCTCCCACTTGCTATGCCTCCTGAACACCTGTGTTTTCCTTAGATCTCACCCACATCACCGCTTCTCTCCCACTCTCCCTGAGGAGGGCAACTAGCCCTGTCACGGCACGGGCACTGACATGTGCGCCCCGGTTTAAGGTCCACCTCCCCCTCTGGACCACAGACTCCCACGGGGGCAAGACAGCATCCTTGTTCCCCTTCCTCACCTCCATACCCAGCACTGAGCACAGAGCTGCCACATCGTGGGCACCTCAGAAGTTATGTGTCCAATGAATCCATGACCTTATTTAACAGTCACAACAACCCGATGAGGCGGTGATCTTTTTTAAATCTCCGTTTTACTAAGGAGGACGCTGAGGCTCCGAGAAGATAAATCACTTGACCCAAACCACACAGCTAATAAGTTGGCAAAAGCAAGGCTGGAACCCAAGGCCATGAGGCTCCCAAACGCTGCTCTTTCCCATCATTTTATATGACCTTGCTCCCAGGTCTCAGTCAACGCTGGGCTGTGAAAGAGTCCACGTGATTTCCTAGCTCCTGACGTGTCTGTTGTCAGTTTAGCAGGGTGGGCACCTGGGGTGCATCCACCCAACCCCATGCACACCACAGCCCATGGTACAAATCAATCACTCTTCTACTGAGCAAAATAAAGCCTTCGATTCCTTACCTATGCCTATATATTCACGAGCAATACGACATTCCCAGACAGGGCCACGACTAAGGCAGGGCCACGACTAAGGCAGGGCCACTTGCCTTGGGTGCCAAAGTTAAGGACACATCAAAATCTCATTAACCAAGGTATTTTAATGCAATATGTTAAAAAACTGACACACAAAAAATTGATGATGAGCAAAATGTCAAAATCTTAAGTCAAGGCGGGATGGGTATTACTCATTTCTCCCACCTCAGGCTCTAGTGTGGCTTGGCAAGGCAGTGATCACTGCAACTCTCACAGGTAAGCAGAGGTGGCAGACGAGCTGACACCTCTTTGCCACTCCAGTGTGTCTGCCCGGTGAGGAATGTCTGCCTGACTTGCTTTACGGAGAACTCAGCAGAGCAACGTGAACACATGGGTATTTTGTTTGCCAATAAGCGATGGTGTCTGTCTTCCCCATCAGATGTGGAACTACAAACCTGAAAGTTATAAGAGCTTCCTCTCTTAAAAGACTGGACTCCTTTTTAAAATTTATTTTATTTAAGAATAGTTAATTTACAATGTTGTGTTAATTTCTACTATACAGCAAAGTGATTCAGTTATACATATATATATA
>NW_006774075.1:1403760-1410803 GCF_000442215.2 Lipotes vexillifer
TATATATATATATATATATATATATATATATATGTTCTTTTTCATATTCTTTTCCATTATGGTTTATCCCAGGATATTGAATATAGTTCCCTGTGCTATACAGTAGGACCTTGTTCTTTATCCATTCTATAAATAATAGTTTGCATCTGATAATCCCAAACTCCCAATCCTTCCCTCCCCCTCGGCAACCACAAGTCTGTTCTCTCTGTCTGTGAGTCTGTTTCTGTTTTGTAGATCTGTTCATTTGTGCCATATTTTAGATTCCACATGTAAGTGATATCATATGGTATTTGTCTTTCTCTTTCTGACTTACTTCATTTAGTATGATAATCTCTAGGTCCAACCATGTTGCTGCAAATGGCATTATTTCATTCTTTTTTATGGCTGAGTAGTATTCCATCATATATATGTACCACATTTTTATCCATTCATCTGTTGATGGACATTTAGGTTGTTTCCATATCTTGGCTATTGTAAATAGTGCTGCAGGGCTTCCATGGTGGCGCAGTGGTTGAGAGTCCGCCTGCTGATGCAGGGGACACAGGTTCGTGCCCCGGTCCGGGAAGATCCCACATGCCGTGGAGCGGCTGGGCCCGTGAGCCATGGCTGCTGAGCCTGCGCGTCCGGAGCCCGTGCTCCGCAATGGGAGAGGCCACAACAGTGAGAGGCCCGCGTACAGCAAATAAATAAATAAATAAATAAATAAAAATATAAATAGTACTGCAATGAACACTGGGGTGCATGTATCTTTTTGAATTAGAGTTTTCTCCAGATATATGCCCAGTAGTGGGATTGCAGGATCATATGGCAGTTCTATTTTTAGTTTTCTAAGGAACCTCCATACTCTTCTTCATAGTGGCTGTACCAATTTACTTTCCCACCAACAGCACAGCAGTGTTCGCTTTTCTCCACACCCTCTCCGGGATTTGTTATTTGTAGACTTTTAAATGATGGCCATTCTGACTGATATGATGGTGGTACCTCATTGTAATTTTGATTTGCACTTCAAGACTGGGCTTTTGTTTAGCAAAGCAATAAACAAACATGAGAGATGATGTCAGATTGCCTCAATATCTGTGAAGGAAAGAAAGGAGATGAGGAAGGACCTTTCCGCTACACAGCTTCTGGGGCCACCTCTTGCCCCATATTCCGTGTGAACAGTTGCCCCTGGAGGAGTGGAGGCCACAGCTCAGATGTGCAGAGGGACAGTAACGGAGGCCCAGAGTGGCCACTTTAGCTGGTGTGGTCAGGGAGGAGCTCTCCAAGGAAGGGGCATACAGAACCTGAAGAGTGCATGTAGTCAGCTCAGAGCTGAGGGAACTAAGGCCCCAGGGCTGGCAAGCGCTTGGTGTCTGTCTTAGCTCGGACTGTCAAAACAAAATACCACAGACTGGCTGACTTCAACAACAGGCATGTACTTCTCAGTTCTGGAGGCTGAGAAGTCCAAAATCAAGGAGCTGGCCGACCGGTTCCTGATGAGGGCACTCTTCCTGGCTTTTAGCAGGCCATCTTCTTGCTGTGTCCTCACGTGGCAGACAGAGAAAGAAGCAGGCTCTCTGGTGTCTCTTTAAATAAGGACATTAATTCCATCATGAGGACCCCAGCCTCACGACTTCACCTAATCCTAATTACTTCCCAAAGGCCCCGTCATATTTGGGGCTTTAGAGCTTCAACATATGAGTTTGGGCACGGGGCAGGGGGCCCAATTCAGTCCAGAGCAGAATCCAACAATTAGAAGAAAGACATGAGTAGTTAGACATAGTGACCCAGGGAGAAGACTGCAGGGGATGAGGCTGGACATCCTGTAGGACTTTGAAGACCATGGTAAGGACTTTGGATTGAAATCTGTAAACAAAGGAAAGCCACAAGAGGGAGTTAGCTGGAAGATGGTTGATCCAATGACCATATGTCAACGTTCACTCTGGTCCCAGGTAATGAGCTGGTTGGAAGGGAACAGCACAGAGGGTGGGTAGATTCAGTAGGAGGTCCAAGATTGGATCGGGGGGAGGCAAAGATGGAGATGAACGAACTGACGCAGCGGTAGAACTGATAGCACTTGGTGATGGATTTGATGTGGAGGAACAGGGGAAGAGAGGACAATTCTTGGGTTTTGGCCTAAGCAACAGGATAGAATGACTGAGGTAATAAAAGACTGAGTAAGAAACAGATGTGAGTTGGAGTTGGAGTGAAGGGAGCATTATCCCATTCTCTATGGAGCAGGGATTTTCCACCAGAGATGAGGGTATGATACTGGAGAAAAAAACCTACATTCCTACTGATAATACCCATACCACTGGTTGAAAACAATCACCCAAGATTTTAGTCTCCATCAATCCTCCCACTTGTGTCTTACTCATGGCAGTGAAGTTTATTCCCAATAATACTGCTGCAATTTTTTAATTCATCATACTTGTGTTTTAGAATTATCATAGCAGTGAAATTTATATTCAAGAGCATTATTACAATTTTTGCCTGCTAATGAAATTATTGTTTCTGCTTGTGATGTGTTTTGGAGCTATAATGATAAAAATTTCTTCTCAAAAATACCACTGCAATGTTGATGTCCTCAAAACCTGCCATAAATGACAAACTGCAGTGCCTGTGAGCAGTTAATCTCTCTTCTTGGAAAAGCTGGGCATCATGTTTGTATCACGGTAGGATCTAGGCCCTTTAGTAGAAGATAATTAAAATACTAATGGTTGGGCTTCCCTGGTGGCGCAGTGGTTGAGAGTCCCCCTGCCGATGCAGGGGACACGGGTTCGTGCCCCGGTCTGGGAAGATCCCATGTGCCGCAGAGCGGCTGGGCCCGTGAGCCATGGCCGCTGAGCCTGCGCGTCCGGAGCCTGTGCTCCGCAACAGGAGAGGCCACAACAGTGAGAGGCCCACGTACTGCAAAATAAATAAATAAATAAATAAAATAAAAAAATTTAAAAAAATAAAATAAAATACTAATGGTTGAAACTCACAGTCCAGAACTGAGGTTGCCAAACATTTTTGATCCTGTACTCCATTAGTAAAATAAAACTAAGCACAAATCCCCAGAATGTTTTTTTAATTTATAATAAAATGTGATATAATTTAATTATATATTATTTCTACTGCACTAATATATTATATGCATTATAGCCTATGAACCAAAAAGAACTTAAGAGGATGAGATACAAAATAAAAGGACATTGAAATTCTAACATCATCTTCCCTTTCCCCACTGCCCTCAACACCTGGGTAAAAGCCCAGCAGTTTGGAAAGAATGGGCCTGGAATACTGTCCTCCCCCAAGCCCCCGCCCCCGTCTCTGATTCATATGCATCCTTCTCATTCTTTGAGAGAACTGATCTGACCATGGATTTCCACCCCCTAGGGCTAAATGCAGCACCCTAAGGGAAGGCTTAGGTGCAGGGGATGTGGGAGGACCGTCTTCATGCATTTCAAATTGGGGGATTTTTGAGTGAGAAGTTTAACTGGACAAAGGGACTTGTTCATAAAATCAAGCTTGAGAAGCACCACTCCGCAGAGCAGCTAGGACTCCTTGGGCACACCAGTTAGAAGTTATCCGTATGCTCCTTTCCATTCTCTGTACTTGCTGTAATTTCTTCCTGTTTTCTTCTTGACTTCTTCCAAGTTCCAGGCTAGAAGTCATTAAAGCAGCCTCCAATGACGATTCAACTGGTATCGGTAGACACTCAAACCTAGAGACGATATGGCCACAATCTGGGTGTTCCCACAAATGCTTTCACGTGAAAAAAAAAAAAAAATTTCCAGAAGAAAATAGAAAACATTCCAAGACAGGGTTAAATAGCTTCTCATCAAGCAGAGGCACAAGGACCCCGCGGTCACTCTGTAGAGACTGCTCTTGTAATTGCTCTGATCTTTCCCATCAAAGGTCCAAGATGATCCCAATAAAATGACCCATTTACTCAAACAGACCCTGGAGTTTCTAACCCTGGATTTGCCGTGGATTTACCAACCAGTCATTGGCAAGTGACCCAAGCCTCTGGGCCAAATCCCATACCTCCATGGAGACTTTTTACCCAGAAGGAATTCTTCCAAAAGAGGAGCCGCTTCAGTATCTCACTCTGACTTTCCCTCCTCCTCATCCAGCATGTTTGGGAGCGTATTCCCAATCTTCTGATTCCTGTTCGAATTCCACGCCCTATAGCAAACGCAAAGAGAGGTCTCTCTCCTCCTAGGAGTTCCTAGAACAACGATTATCTGTGAGATTCATTTGACAATTAATCCTGAGAGACCTTGTACTGTTGACCTAAACGGTTACTGTGATGGTGGTAAACTTCATATGTCCTTCCAGTATCCCGAGGTAGACCAGAAGAATCTGCAGGGCAGGAACTATTTTGCATCTTCCCACAGGGAACGACACACGGCACTTGGCACACAGGAAGTGCCCAGGAGAGATTTGCTGAATTCCATGTGCTTCCAAGCTTACTGCCAGTTTCCTTTAACTCCTGTGAAAGGGAAGAGCAGTACGCACCTGGTGGGGCCGGGCCGAGGAGTGAGTCGGCCAGCTCAAGCTCAGCACAGGTCACAAGTCAGAAACTACCAGCCCCAGACACACTCACCTCAGAGACACATTTATCTAAGAGTGTTAACTACCTTTAAATTTTAAAATTTTGTTTTCAACAGTCAAAAATCAGGAGATGTCACACAAACACACAAACACACACACACACACACAAGCAATTAAACTTGGAACACCTACTTTTGTTGAAAAATCAGAGCTCATCACTCTACATGCATCCCTACCTGGCAACAATGGATGGGCCTTAGGGAGCAGCTGTCTCCACAGGAGAAGCATAGATTTTTCTGGTTCACAACGTCCTCACCATTCCCAAGCTATTTAACACAACATTAAGTGGAGATTTGAGACAACATAAAAATTCCTGTTTCTTAAAAACAGTCATCGCTTGTTTGTCAGAGCACTGTGGAATGGTAAGGACTGTGTGACAAGCTGACAAGGACACACCCAGTCACCACCCACCCAGCGCACTTCATTCATGTGCTTCCCTCCCTGGCGCTGGCACGTGTGTGTCTCACCTCTAGTAGGTGCTTCGGAAACAGCAGTTTCCTGACCCACTTCCCCTGCCCTTATGCTCTTCTTCTAGCTCTGATTTATTCTTTCAACAACCTGATCGTTTCTCTGTGCCCTTTTATTTCCCTTTCAGATTTGTATTCCCCTGCCCCTCTCTGCCTGTGGGATCCTGCTGCTAGGACACTGGAATCAGACCTTACCTCATTCTTGGAGTCTAAGCTACTGCAGCCTGACTGCTGGAGCACAAGCAAATGAGCAGTCCAGTCAGGGAAGAGCTACACCACCCAGAAGAAAATTAATTCCCAAGGCTTGATGGACCTGGCAGAACCAGAGCCTTACTCAATCACAGGCCCAGGAGGCCGCGGAAAGGGGAGGAGGGACAGCCGCCCTGAATGTGGATTTTGCTGCCTCAGCCCAAGGCTGGCCTCACATCTGTCATGCCCACAGCCCTAGCTATTTGCCAAAGAAAAGAAGGAAGGAAAGAAGCGAACAAGGAGGCAAGGAGGGAGGGAGGGAAGGAAGGAGGGAGGTGAGAGGTGAGGAAAGAGGAGAGGGGAGGGAGAAACTCTGAGATGCCAAAGACATACTCATCACAGACAGTTCTGAGCCCAGGAGTGTGGTGCTACCTGATTTTAGCAAAGCTACAAATGCAAAATTCAGCTGGTCCTTAAAATTCAGTAGCCCTAGAACAAAAAAGAACTGCTTGGCGGAACTGTGACATTTAAGCGGTCATGCATTTTTCAACGTATCAGTTATGCAAAGATGTTTATATTCACTCTCTCCTCAGTCATGTTTCATTTAAATGGAGTGGAAAAAAAAGTCTTCCAAAAGTTTAATTAAATAAAATAGAATCACGGAAGTCAACGTTAACAAAAACAGACTTTAGAGGTGAAAAGGAGTACAAACAAATTACATAAATAATAAGGGAAAAATAAAAGCAGAAGAGTAAACTTAATACATATTCTTGTTATCTCTACCTCTTGTTGTTTCCCCTCCAAGTGAATTTTTATCTTGCATTATGTTTCTAAAAATCCAGAAAGAAAAATGTCAGTAGACGACAACATGAAAAGGTTCATGGGAGGCTGAGTTCCTCTAAAACCATGAGCGGTAAAGAAAAAAAGTGTTTATTTAAAGAGGCAGTTTCTCTTTTTAAAAAATGTGGGGCTGCATGGATAGTTTTCATTCATAATCTTACGAGCATGCAAAATAAAGTTCAAAAAGGTCTAATGGAAACCCCAGACCAATTCAGGATCATCCGTTTCGTTCCTATGTTCAGCCATAACAGCTTTAATACGTAAGGTAATGACAGCAGTGATAATGACCTTAACTTAGGTAATCCGTTTGTTGACAGCAGGTGATAATTCCGGCCTTCCTGATAGTAATCTGTTTTTTGGCAAACAAGGGAGAGGGCTATTTGCCACATACATTTATTTTTATGGGGAGGACATGTTTTATAAAGCTGGATACGGGACAGTACAGGTGTGGAATTAATTGTCTAAGCTGCAAAATACGTGAGTGATGGTATGTTAAATCTATGGCACACAGTGGCCCTGACATGATTAAATGTTCACTTCTATTAAGTAACCACAAGCCTGTCTTTCCAATTATGGTGGTGAACTGCCTTCTGCTGAGTGGATTAGCTCAGTACTTCATTCTGCTGGTAGTTTTATGATCTGAGATCTTTCATTTTCCCAATTCAACTCTTAGGGCTGCAAAGACAAGCTGCCTGACTTTTAAATAATATATTCCCCCTTTAAATTTCTGTCTCCTTCCATTTCCTAGGAGTGCCATTTCCTGTCACCATAATTATAATAATTTGTATGTAGTTCCTGGGATCACATTTCTAATTGAGTCCTAAATTGGTTAACCTCATGAAGTTATTAATATGCTTTTTTAACCTGCACAAATTATATATTTGTCTGGTTGGTCAAATAATGTTCATTATTACATACATTCTTTGCCTCTCTTCCTCAGTTTTTTTTTTTTTTTTTTTTTTTTTT
>NW_006774075.1:1411020-1429297 GCF_000442215.2 Lipotes vexillifer
CCCGCGTCTCCTGCATCGGCAGGCGGACTCTCAAGCACTGCGCCACCAGGGAAGCCCTCTTCCTCAGTTTTAATGTCACTATTTTAGTTTGCAAAGTGCGCTTCATTTTTTTATAATATGCTAAAAATTACAGAACAGTAAGAGTTGGAGAGGAAGGTCTGGGTTGGGGACTAGTAAAAGCAAAGGCTCAGTGGAATAAGAGATCATCACACTGCACTGGAACAGTAAAAAACAGCTCTGGCACTGGGGAAGAGCCAGTGCAGAAGTGGTGAGAGGTGGGAAGGGAAAGCTCAGGCCACCCAACCAGGTCCCGGGGGGCTGCACCAAGGCATGCAGGAGAACAGTCAGCTCAGCAAGAAGAATCCCTCCAGAAAACATCCCATGACCAAATGAGCAGCTCTACACAAGAACCCCATACATGTTAAGACATTCACCCCGATTGTCTAGGCCCAAACCCTGTGCAGACAGTGGCAGTCACAGGTGTGAACGTTAAATAAGATCTCAAGACTGAATGTCTCTCTGGCTTGAAGATTCATATAATCCTGTTTCTCTCACTAGCTGTTTATTTAAATGTTTCCTAAATCATGTGTCAGTAGGCCCATGCTGATATAAAATCAATATCTCCACAATTCCTTTTTGTCTCTGATAACACAACCAGACTGTCGGTACTGGATTACTGTGTTTTATGGGGACTCTGTTCAGAATACCAGCAGTGGGATTTATTATTATAAAATCATATAACAATTTGCATCCACAGGAGTCAATTCTTCGAAACCTCTCAAGACATGTGTTGGTATTTTTTAAGCCTTGAACTTAAAGCATTTCAGAGGTAAAAGCATATCTGTAGGTCTGCCAAAGTCCTCAAATCTGGGTGAGCAAAAGGGACATGAAACTATCAGAAAATCCACCATTATGCATTTCTGAGTTTACTGGGCAGGAAAAGATTGCCTACCTTTGCCAAATATATTCTGATAATCTGGAGAACATTGCTGGTTAAAATATATTAGTTCAATATCATTGAAATGATTCAGTCCATATCGTTATGATATGAATGTGTGTCTCCCCAAAATTCATAGATTGAAATGCTAACCCCCAACGTGATGTTGTTTGGAGCTCGGGTCTTTGGGAGGTGATTAAGTCATAAGGGTGGAGCCCTCATGAATGGGATTAGTGCCCTTATAAAAGAGACCCCCCCAGAGAGCTCGCTCACTTTTTTCACCACATGAGGACATGTCAAGAGCATGGCCATCTATGAATCAGGAAGCTGACCCTCACCAGACACTGACCTGCCAGCACCTTGACCTCGGACTTCCAGCCTCCAAAATTGTAAGAAATAAATGTTTATTGTTTAAGCCCCCCTATCTGTGATATTTTTGTTATTGCCGCCTGAATGGACTAAGGCACTGATGAAACAGTTTCTTCTTACACACTTTCTATCACCCAACAGCACCTGGTTCTGGAATCTGGCATAAACCAAAGACAGGATAAGGAAGGAAACAGTTGAATTTCTTCACATCCTCACCAACACTTTTTTTTTTTTTTTTTTTAGTAACAGTCATCCTACAAAGTGTGTTATAACATCTAATTGTTGTTTTGATTTGCCTCTCTCTGATGATTAGTGATGCCGAGCCAGTGATATACCTGTTAACCATTTGTATGTTTTCTTTGGGGAAATGTCAATTCAAGTCTTTAACCCATTTTTAAAAATCTGCTTATCAGTTTTTTGCTATTGAGTTGTAGGAGTTCCTTACATATTTTAATTCCCTCAAGAAGAGGGAAGAGACAAAGACACTTTTAACATAATAATCACACAGAGGAGTGCTAAGGAGAGGGCGGCATTGCCAGAATCAAAGGTGAAACTCTCAGAATAGACAAGGTGGTGTTATGGACTGAATGTCTGTGTCCCCTCGAAATTCATCTGCTGAAATATAATTCTCAGTGTGACCGTATGAGGAGGTGGGGCCTTTGGGAGGTAATTAGGTCATGAGGGTGAAGCCCCCCATGATGGGATTAGTGCTCTTATAACTAGAGGAAGAGACCAGAGGTCTGTGTCTTTCAGGCATGTGAGGATACATTGAGAAGTCAGCTGTCTGCAACCAGAAGAGGCCTCTCACCAGAACCCAACCATGTGGCACCCTGATCTGGGACTTACAGCCTCCAGAACTGTAAGAGATGAATTTCTGTCATTTATAAGTCATGCAGTGTATGGTACTTCATTATAGCAACCCAAACTCACGACCACAGGTGGGAGATGCTGAATTTACTAGAAAGCCATCTCACATCTTTGTCTTACTTTACAAGTGAAAATCTGACCAGTGCATGTAAAACACCTCCTTCTAGAGCAGGTCCTTCAGCCACTGGCAGCGCTGCGGCTACTCCACCATAACCTTCCTCCAGCTCTCCCCTGGAGACAATCCCGAACCTCCAGAGGCAGCCGCCCATCCCGGAACCAGGAGTGCATTCTCACCCGCTCCATCACATGACCAGAAACACTCTCCTGCCCCCACTGCCGAGTGGCCCAAGGCTGTGGAGAAACCAAAGATGGCTCTTCTTCACAAAAATGCTACACGCACCCACCCGTCACTGTCCTGCCCAGCACCGCTCAGTGGATGGACGAGGGGCCATCTTAGCCAGACCCTGGCCACCACCACAAACCAGCACTAAGCAGGTGACTCCAGGGCCTGAGCCAAACAGAACTGCCCACTGGGAAACCAAACAAAGAGACAGAGAAGGAACATCAGTCGGGATGGGGCACTGGGGCTGAGCAGTGATGGCGTGGAATCAGGACCGGCAGCCATTTAGGTTGAATCTTAGGCCACAGAAGTCAGGAGCAAAGAGGCTCCTAAGACAGTGAGGGCACGTAGCCCTTGTCCCAACTCTACAGCACCCAGTCCTACTTCACGTGACACATGGCTTCACTTCACTTTCTGACCTTGAATCCCATGATGTGTCTGGATCCTTGCCACACATCTGCTAACCACCAAAGCCGTGTGTGTGTCTGTGTGCATGTGTGTGTGCTTTCTTAGTGAGCTTTCTTCCTTGCAAACAAAAGGAGGAAATACTGTCATGAAACAGCCCCGGAAGATATCCTTCCGCACAGAATATCCAAGGCAATGACCAGCAGCTTCTAAAGACTTCAGCGTCAAGCCCTTCTTCAAACTGGGCGATTGTTCTTTACAGAAACCAACAAAACAGAGGGCTGCTCCTTTAAACATTTTAAGCACTTGTTTCTAAAAACCCCAGAGGGTTCACAAGGGTACAGAGTGCGCCCACTGGAGTTGTACCCTTCTCATCTCCCACTGGAATCCAGCCAATCACAGAGATCCACGGGCATCTGCCCTGAATGTGCTACTTAACCTTTGTGCGCCATGTAATGTTTGAGGAGCCCACTTCACGTTTGTCATTTGCACTATTACCAGACACTCGGACATCCTTACAACGTTGGGAAACAGAGGCAGCTGCCCAGACTCTTCTTTGTTTAAGGTAATGACTCTCCATCTTGAGTCCCTGCCTCCACCATCTCTCACATCTGTTTTACACAAGAGCCCCCAACTGTTCATTCTTCCCCCGATTCACCCCTGCCTCTGCCATCCTCCTCCTCGAAGAAGCCAGAGTGATCTTTTAACACACATAAATCACGGGCTCCCCTGGTGGCGCAGTGGTTGTGAGTCCGCCTGCCGATGCAGGGGACACGGGTTCGTGCCCCGGTCCGGGAAGATCCCACATGCCGCGGAGCGGCTGGGCCCGTGAGCCATGGCCGCTGAGCCTGCGTGTCCAGAGCCTGTGCTCCGCAACGGGAGAGGCCACAGCAGTGAGAGGCCCACGTACCGCAAAAAAAAAAACAAAACCATAAATCACGCCATGTCCCTCCCCTGCTTACAAATTTCCAATGAATTCTCGTATCACTGAGGATGGATTCTAAACTCTAAACTCCTCGCCTTTCAGCTGCAGTCTGGTGGGATCTGGGCTCTGCTACTTCTATCCTGACGTCCAGCCATATCCCCTCACTCACCCAGTTGCAGCCACACCGTTAGTGCTGTCCACTTCCGGCCAGCCCACAGAAGCTCCAACAAGACCTACACAGGGTCTTCCCTTGACCACCCCAGCACGTACACCCCGTCCACACACCCCATCCTCCTCACTGTCAATCCCATCACATCATCCTTTTTTATCATCTTCATAGCACTTATCGCTTTCAGAAATTACCTTGTGCCTGCATTTAATTGTATTGTTTTTATTTTGTCTCCGCCTGCAAGACAATAAATGCCACCAAAGCCCGAACCTTTTTTTCTTGCTCACTGCTGTTTATTCAGGTTCTAAAACAGTGTCTGGAACATGATCGAACCTCCAGAAATATTTGTGGAAAGAACTATCCTCTAACTTGAGATTGAAAGAGTTAGTTTTTCAGGTAGTTTGGCTCAAAGACTTTTTTCCCATTTATAAGCCCAAAATACTAATTTCTACCTTAACATTACTTTTTCCACTGATAATGGAAATAATAGTCACCATCTGGTTTTGAAATACCACTCTATGTTAAATACCTACGCAATCTGCATTTATTATAGGTCAACCAAAAAAGAACTGGCTATTACCCATCTCCTATAATTTGATTGCATTTTCTGAAGAATCACATTATTCTGGAGTTTTACCTTCTAATTTTCGTTGGTATTACGTTTTTATTCCCTGAAAATAAATGGGCAATTTTTTCCATTTTGTTTGCAAACCAGAAAAAAAATATTAAAATCTGAAGCAGACAACAGAACTTCTAGAAATGACGTGACTAGTATGTATTAGGGCATACGGCTTCTCAACAAAAGACTAAACGTGTTTGTTCCTAGAAAATATTTTATTGAAGCTTACCTCATTACCAACATGTTCTGTGGGAACAAATACAGAAGGGGGCAGAGAAAATGGGGTCAAATAGATATTATGGTTTCCCCAAAATTGTCTCTTGTAAGCCTGGTTAGCATCTGTTCACATATGCTGCACCCGTCTCCCTCTTTTTCCTTTTATACTAACATGCTGCACCCGTCTCCCTCTTTTTCCTTTTATACTAACATCATCATTAAAGCTTCTGTTTGCTTTCCACACGCCAAGCACTGTTCTAAGCTTTTCCCTTGTATTATCTCATTTAACTCCTAGAATAACCTCAGAAAGTAGATGTTACAATGTCCATTTTACAGATCAGAAAACTGAAAGTTAGTAACTTGCAGAGCTGACTATAAAACACCGGACCTTCACCATCACACTATACGTGGATTTCCTTCTAGAACTTCTATATGGATAGATTTCAATTTGGAGAGGTCAAACCTTTGAAGCAACATAGAATTCTTATACAAATCTGCCTGAGAAGATGCAACTGTTGCAGAGATTCTTTCCTTCCCAGTAAAAATGGAGAAATCTGAAGCCTGAATTATACTCACTAGTAAAAATGACGACAGAATTAATAACTGCTGTGTGGAAATTCATCATTACAAGTAACCTTTCTCGCTTCCCCTGATTTCATAAACACTGCATATTAAGTCTGGGCCAGATGCCTACAGACATCTTTGAAGACAGTATTTTATCATCTGAATATTCGGCCATTTGAAGAAAAAACATAGCTTGTTCCAAATTCCTCACCCTTGTAAATGTTTTTAAGACTTAATAGAAATATAGCCTCGTACCTGTTATTACCTCTCAAATGACCACCCACAAGGCCTCTTCTGTTGTGAAAGACTTTCTCAGAATCCAAAAACTGTCTAAGAAAACAATTATTTCTTTTCATCACACTTCTGAGTCTGCTTAAAGACAAGAAACTACAGGGAATTTGATTACAATACAAATAGATCTAAGAGTAACAGTAAAGGATGATAACTAAGCTATAATAATCAGCACTTCAGCTTGGCTTCCTAATCAAATAAGTCTTTGATTTTCATGACTTTGTTTAATCTATAACACCCCTTCCCAGCATATACCATAAACTGTGATTTCATGTTTTTGCATAAAAATGAATACAGTACTCATATTTGTGTTGTGTCTTATCGACTGAAATTAAGTTCACCATAAAATAAAGATTTTAAAGTTTTCTTAAACACTCAGGGCTCATCATATTTTCTACTCGAGCTACAGAAAATCATATGACTATTCCTTTTTAGACTACAGAACATCGTTTTAAAATGCTGGCTAACATCTAAATCAGGCAAGACCCTAATGGCATGTTCAACAAAGAGTCCCTCCTACATATGTACATAGGTCAGTTACTTATTTATTTTCGTCCATTCCTTCTGCCTACATTCCAGTCATTATATTCTATACTATGAAGGGCCTCATGGGACCACGAGGGTTGAACTGGGTGATGGTTAGTTTTATGTGTCAACTTGGCTGGGCCACGGTACCCAGATATTTGGTCAAACATTATTCTGGATGTTTCTGTGGAGGTGTTTTTTAGATGAGATTAACAGTTAAATTGGTGACTGTGAGTAAAGCATAATGTGGGTAGGTCTTATCCAATCAATTGAAGGCCTTAATAGACCAAAAACTGACCTTCCTGAGCAAGAATTCTGCCATCAGATGGCTTTGGGGCTCCAATGGTGACTCTTTACTGGGTCTCCAGCCTGCCGACCTACTCTGCAATGTTTGGGCTTATCAGGCCTCTACACTTGCATGAACCATTTCTTAAAATACTTCTCTCTCTCTCTCTCTCTCAACACACACGCACACGCACACGCACACAGTATGTCTGCTCTGTTTCTCTGGAAAACCCTAAAACAGGTTGTTTCGGAAAAGTCTAACGTTGCTGTCATTTGTATCACAGTCTCAGCTTCTTTCTCTAGTTAACAGAATGTATTATAATTGCACACATCGGTCTAACAAGTTCTATTCTCTCAACCACGTCCTTCAGTCATTCTGCACTAGTTATGACTTGGAATGGGTGAAGGCTAGAATTTTCTCACTTCCTTGCTCATGGTCAGCCAAAAGGCACTAAGGCCATATCATTTGCCACTCTTTTCTAAATCACAAACCCTGAGATCACTGTTTCTGGAGGATCATTTCCCCAGGGCCTCAAGTAAAAAGATAATTTACTTATTTTTTTCATAAGCTGGAAGTCATACATTCAAATTAAGCACTGTTGTTTGGGGGTCTACTGTTCCAAGTGCTGGACACACAAAGACAAAGTGTGCTGTCCTCACGAAGCTTACAGTCTAGGAAGGTAGACATGAAAAAATGACAAAAAATATACTATCACTTGGCACAAACAACAGTAACAAAGGGCCTGAGATTTCAATCCTACCACTATCGTAATAGTTTTAGGATGAGGTAGAGGATGCTGGGGGGAATCAACATGGGTTGAATCGTGTCCCCCGACCCCAAAAATGTTCATGATGAAGTCCTAACCCCCAGGACCTCAGAATGTGACCATAGTTGATGACAGGGTCTTTGCAATGTGATTATGTTAAAATGAGGCCCTTAGGATGGGGCCTAATCCAATATGACTGGTGTCCTTATAAGAAAAGGAAAACCTGGACACAGACACAAACAGAGGGAAGACAACGTGAAGAGACACAGAGAGAAGACAGTCATCTAGAAGCCTAGGAGAAAGGCCTGGAATGGGTCCTTCCCTCCTGGCCCTCAGAAGGAACCAAACCTGCTTGCAGCTTGACCTTGGACTTCTAAAACTGTGAGAAAGTAAGTTTCCATTGCTTAAGCCACCCAGCCCATGGCACTTTGTTACAGCAGCCCTAGCAAACTCATACAGAGGTTAAGCTTACGAATTATGCGGACCAGTGGCTGATGATAGGAGCAAATAAGAGAGTTCACATAAAGGCATAACCAGCCTAACTTGATGGCTGACTTGCAGTGAAAAGAGAAGGAAAGCAAGAGATACTGGCTGACTTGGGTCATGAGTATAGTTAATTACGAAAGTGGCCCCTAATTCCCTCCCAGCCACCCCACCTCCCACACCCATCACACACATGCATGTCCTTGTGGTGTGGCCTTGCAGCTCCTCCCATCAAGAGGCAGAATATACTTCTCCACTCCCTGAATCTGGGCTGGCCTTCTGACCTGCTCTGACCAATAGAATAAGACAGAAGTAATGTTTTACAAGTTCTAAGCCTAGGCCTCAGGAGACCTTGCGGCTTCCTCTCTCTTGCTTTTCTTGGGAAGCCTGTGGTCACTACTATGTGAATGAGCCTGGGTTAGCCTGCTGGACGATGGCTGCATGGATACATGGCTCAGTTAACCCCATATCCCCAGCCAACAGCCAGCCATCTGCCAGATGTATGAGTGAGGCCATCCACAGCCAGCTGACTGCAGCCATAAGTGAACCTAGTTGAACCGGCAGAAGAACCACCCAGCTGATCATAGCCCAAATTCCTGATCCATGTAATTATGTACTTAAAAATGGTTGTTGTTTGAAGCCACAAGGTTTTGGGTGGTTTGGTATACTGCAGATGTTAACTGATATGCAGGATGAGTATTGTTGCCTTTCATCCAGATAAGGAATTCAAGAGCAGCGCATGAGGAATTCTGTCTTCTGACACACTGTGCTTAAAATACCAATGGGACTGTCAAGTAGCCAGTTGGTTAAATAGTTTTGGAATTCAGGAAGGAGATCCTGCCTGGAAATACAAATCTGGAAGACTGATTTCCATGTGTGAAGAGATTGCCACAGGAGAGCAGGAATACAGTAAAAGGAAAGGAGATCAGAGTGGGGACCCCAGGAACATCACATTTAAGGTCAAGCAAAGCAAGAGTCAATGAGGGAGAGGAGATGTGATGAAAGATAGGAAGATGCCACAGAAGTCAAAGCAATTCCTCAACAGAGTCACAGAAATCCCTTAAAAAAAAAAAATGGAACTAGTGAGAGTCCCAGCCTTTGGGTATTATGGAGCCATTGCCAGGAGAGTTTCAGCAAGGTGGTGATGGGTGAACCCTTCTTACAGCTCATTAAAAAGTGAGTGGGAGGGGAGGATTTGTAAACAGTGAATATCTACAAGTTTCCTGCAGAGGTTCGCACAGAGGTCACCTGCCTGGATCACTATCTGCCCCTTTGCTCCAGCAATCTTTGAGCCACTGAGAGAGACCAGCCTCACAGTCATGCAGATTCTTGACTCTGAAATGTACATTCACATCAGCTGGGCTTTTTCATGCCATCCAACTAAAGAAGGAGACAGGCACCCTCTAAAGGGAAGTAAAAGGTTGACGGAGGAATTTTTCAAGATGGGAGTGGAACACTTACCGCTAAGTGTATGAGTCACGAAGCCGTAATGATGGATCAAAGTCCTGGAGAGGATGAGAGGGGACGATATTCACAGGTGCAAGAAAAAGCCGGAGGTGAAAAGATGGAGATTTCCAGATATGAGACAAAAGATTAAGGGAATTCACACTGGGTGACCATGAATCCTCACCTGGGAAGGGAGCCAGTGGTGGGCAGAGGGGTTGAGGACAGTGGGCAACGTCTGGAGTTGCAGATACGAACGGTGAGTGAGCTTGATGACCCATACAGAGCTTGGTGAATGGCACTGAGTTTGGGGACAATAAAATCACAGTGGCATTCTTTAGCATGACTGGGTCTTTCCAACAGCAGGCAACAGCTTGCATGTAGAAGCAAACAAGGCAGTTGGTTGGACTGACCCAAGACTGGGATTCTGTGGACAGATATTAAAGGGCAAAGGATTAATAAGGGCTTTGAGGTTTTGGCAAGAGAGTGGTTAAAATGATGTATAGGGTTCTCCGCTGGCTAAAAAAGCAAGGAGGAAAGTATGACTGATGAGCTGCGAAAAAAGGGAGAGCAGTACAAGGACCAGGGATCTTGGAAATAAATAGGTGAGGGAGCAGAAAGGCTATGAGGCTGTAGTCATGTATGATGACACTGGAGTTTAAGGTTCCAGGAGCAGAGCCATTCCAAACGATAAGGTCAGCTGGTGACTGGGCCACTGTGGGAGGTGAAGTGTTGCAACTCGGAGACTAAGCCACTGGGTCCATCCTCCATGCACAAATGCTGAAGATCACCCTGGTGATGACAGTTGGGGGAGAGGGGAGACATAAGCCAAGTGTCTGGGCCCTCAGGGGAAAAGGGGAAGTGACAGGGAGCTGATAAGATGACCAGGAGGAAGGGTAGGGTACAGTCTCTCGGAATTTCACCGGGGGCTACAGGAATCACATGGTTTTGTGTGATAGTAGCCAAGTAATGTTCTGGAAGCAACAATGACCACAGCTCCTCTGGGCCTAAGGGGTATGGACAAATGAACAGCCACTGCCCCACTGTATCTTCCTAAGGAGGAATCAAACTGCAGTAAAGGCAAGATTTGGGAAAAGGGAGTTTATATTGTTAATAAACCGAGGGTCCAAAGGCATTATGGAAAAAGCTGTGAGGAGGTCAACAGAGAAAGGAAGTGGGGCGAGCCAGTGAGAAAAGAGAATGCCCTTCATTGTGGAATTGAATCATTATTACTTTTGTATAAGTTTTTATTTGCACAAATATCTCTAAGATTTGTCAGATCTGGGTCCAGACCAGACCAGCAATAATGATGCCTTATTATATAGTTAACATTCCTCTTGCCTTGGAATTATCTCAGGAATGACCAGAGATACTGCTTAGAGTCCAGACTTACTCCTTGTTTTGAAGTTTAAGTAGTTCTGTGAGTGGAACAAGAAAGATTTTTCTCTCCATAGGTCTCAACAGAACATAAGCCAGGAGGTTTTGTAGAGATAATATGCCCTGGAAAGAGAGGGAAAAAATGCTCATTTGATAACCAGAGTTAAACTCTTGACGTAAACTATTTGCTTGGATCCAGCATTTTATTCTAGCAGCCCAAAGAGTTTGAAAAACTAAAGACGAAAGAAGGTCATAATTGATATAGGCATGACCTCTTGACTGACAAGGTCATTATAAAGGTTTATTTTGAAGTTTTCAAATGGACAAAGAAAAGACTGTAATACGAGGTTCGTCTCCTAATAGCCTCCATCTGACATGTAGCTGCTGGGAGTATAAGTTGGTGCATCTCTTCTAAGAAACAATTAACACAAAAGTCGTAAAAATTTGTATGCCCTTTAACTCAGCCGTTCTATTACTGGGTATGATCCTGAAGAAATCATCATAGATATGCCCCAGGTTTAGTCATAATTGGTGACAACCTAAACACCCAACATTTAGGAGGATGGTTAAATAAATGGTCCTATAATCATACAATGGAATACTGCAGAGACATTAAAAGGGATATAGAAGCATATGAAATATTACGTGGCAAGTTAGTTATGATTTATTGGGCTAAGATCAGGTTATAAAATTGCTTACACGTGATACCAATGTAAAAATGAAAATACTATGTAGGCCTAAAACAAAGACCCGAAAGATATCCATTAGAATGGTATCTGTGATTATCTTTGCATTATGTATGGTTTTGATTTTCCTCTTTTTTCTGAACCTTTCTAAGAAAAGTCTCCAAAATGAAAATGTATCAGATCTATAATAAGAACAATTAATAATATGCTTTTATCAGTTTCCTAGTATGTGATATTCCAAAACAGTACCTTAGAAATCAGGCTTAAATATATTTTTTAAATTAAGTAGTAAAGTATAAAAGAAGAAAGTATTCCCTATTCTTGAAAATGCAGAACAAAAGAAGTATTTGTCCTAATTTTGAAGAGAAAACTCCCTTTTTAGCAAAAGTCCTTTTTGAGTTGGTGCTTAAAGGAATGTTCCTACCTCTATGTTCTGATCCTTTTTGAAACAGGGGCTGCTGATACCTGTATATTCCCAGAAGGAGTCAAAGGTTATTTTTCTTTTCAAATGATCAATAAAGATTTTAGCACCTATTTTGTGCCCTGCACTGTATTTAATGTGTGAGTCATGCAAATGATGTTTAAAAAAAAACTCAAGGCATTTATAAATCAACTAAGAAAAAGCTGTAACTATTTAAATACAACAGATATAAAAGAACTAATAAGAACAACAGCATTCAAGGAGTGCTTCCTATTTATGACGACTTCTTAAATACCATATATACCCAAATATAAGATCAGGAATTTTCCCAAAATTCTCCCAAAAAGAGGGATATTCAAGTATCTTCAAAGGCTCTCATATTACAGGACATTCTCTAATTACTTTATTTAAACAATTAAGTAATGCTTGGGGAAGACTTATTAGCCTAAAATAACCTCAGTCTATGCTTTTTTTTTTTTTTTATGCTTTTTTGAGATGCTCTCAGAGGTCACTTGACAGAATCAGTTACAGAGGAGGCAGAGATTTAATAAAGATTTCGTCGACCCCACAATGCAAATGTTTAATATCACTGTTACAAGCATTTAAAAAAGAACTACCTAAATGAGTATAATGCATATTTATTTAACATTTACTTTATTTCCGGTGGGTATTCGATGCTACTGTAGTTAAAAAAAAATGGTTTCAGAAGGCAAGCTCTCCTTCCACCATAATGATAGTGACTAAGAGAGCACTTTATAAACATTCCCCAAAATATCATCATACTCGATTTTACTACTACAGTAAAAGAATGAATATGGCCAAAATTTGGGGGAAATGAACCAGTATTCATTTTAATGCACATAAACAGGAATCAACCTATTGGGTTTTGGAGGGGGTAGGGGTTGCCGTTCGGTTTTGTTTTGCTTTTTTTTAGAAACTTGTTCTTTAAGGCCAGTTTCATTGGGGAAAATAATCCTAAAACTATTTCTAATGCATCTGTTACTAGCAGGGTCACAAAATCAATTAGCAATGGAGTCCTACTTCCTAAAAATCAAGCATTCGACAAACATTGTAAAGATGATTCCATTCCCCTTTACAATTTTTTTTTTTTTGGCTCTTTTCCCAACGCTATGTAACCCTTTTAGTCTGACATCACGAAAAGAAAGAAGTAAATAATTTCATTAGCACTGCTGCACAGGCCTCAGAGTGTGTCCCCAACTTCAGAGGCGATGTCACTTTCTAGCTCGGATGACTAATTTTAATCCAGAAAATGTTTAGCAATCCATTAAAGTGCAATAAGATCCAAAATAAAACTTTACGTTTGATTTACTAATTAAACTGTTCTCTTGACATTGTCAACAGAGCAGATTTTAAATGATGCAAAGATCTTAACTCTCAACTAAGTTTGAAACCTTTCTTGCCTGCTTGGGACAGAACAGAATGGAAAGCAACTCCCCTATTTAGATTACTAACTCACATGATCCCACCTCTGCTAGCTCTGTCCCTATGCTAAGCAAGAGAGAGGGAGGGGGACTGCTGGTGGGAGGACTGTAAACTCGTCCCTTGGAAGACCCTTTATAAACTTCCAAAGCTGAAACAATGAGTAGGGCAGACCCTGCCCCGTCGCCTGTTCTTCTCTATATATAACATTTTTTTTATTTTTCTTTCTTGCTACTTCACACAATTTGAACGAGATGATGGATGGATCTATGGATGGATGGATGGCTGGACGGATGGAAGGAAGGAAGGACAGACGAATAGATGATAGATTGACGATATGTATATACACATGGAGACAGATACAAAAGAATTTATATATAATATATATTATATATATGTCATGTGATCTATGTCTCTCCTACTAAATTAAAGCTCCTTGAGGGTGGGGATAAGCACAATAAATTGTAGGTACTCAATAAATTTGGTTGAATGAAAAAAAAAATCGACAGAAAAAAAAAAAAAAGAACAATCTTTGACAACTACTCCTTGACAAATTCCTTCTGCGCTTTCCTTCTGCCTGGAATGCCCCCTCTGCCTCATTCTCAACTACCCGAATTCTCCCCATTTTCCAAAGCCCAAAGCAAATGTCACTGCCTCTTAAAAATCTTCTGTGATTCTTCCAGCCAAAAGGAAACTCCCCATCATCCAAATGACCACTGCACTGTTATCCACTGCTTTCTTAAAGCACTACCCATTTTCTAACCTTCTCTGCATAGAGGTGAGGTTCCACTTGAAACCCACACCCATGTTGAAGGCAGCAGGTTTTATCCATCTTTGATTTCCCTGTCACCCATCGGTTCGTCCACCTGAAAGCAGCCTAGCATGGTGGTTAATATTAAAACATGGGCTCGGAAGCCAGACATGATAGATACAGATCCTGAATGTACCACTTACTGACTGGGTGACCTTCGTTGTCACTTCACCTCTCTGTGCCTCGGCCCATTTGTAAAGGGTAATATGCAACACTGATAACAGTACCTACCTCTAGGGTTATTCTGATGACAAAAATGAGTTGTTCTATGTAAAGCACTTTAAAAGGTTTCTGGAATGTTATAGTAAGTGTTCAATGCAAGGACTCTATTATTATCGACTCAATCTAATGTATTGAGACTACTATGTGCCAGGCACACTGCTGGACTGCCACATCAGTAGGTACTCTATAAATATTTGAGGATTGATGGAGAAGACCTAACACTGACTCAGCTCTTTATTAGTCAAGAGCAAAGGTCTTCCCAGGTCCAAGGTCTCACTTGATCTTAACAACCATTCTAGGGGATGGATGTCATCATTCCTACTTTTATGCAGAAGCAAATGGAGTCCCTTCTGCTCTGAACTGCACAAACACATATTTGATGGGTGAAAAGTCTCTATAGTGTTCACCTCACAAGCCCTCCAACTTCTAGAGATTTTTTTCCGTCCCCTCCTGCAGCTCCCTCAACTTCACCAGAAGCATCCTTTTTAGCATCTGTTCAGCCTGACTCCTGTCATTAGATACATTCTTGTGTGTTTATAATGCACCACTGATTTGTTTCAGACTAAATCGTGGGATCCAAAAATAAAGTGATGTTGAACATATTTCTTTGCATATTAACTTTAAAGAAATAGATTAATCTTTTAGAAATAATCAAAAATGAATGATCCACACAGCATGCAGAAGTTACCAGAAAGTAAAAAGTTAAAATTAAAATTACAACCCCTCAGATTCCCACTTTTCCTCCTTTATCCTTTCTGAATTTATAAATTTAAGTATATACTTCATAATTTTTCATTTTAAAAATTAAGAGGTCTAGTGAGCCTACAGTAAACCAATCATCTTCTTCCCTGGGGACACTTAAATGAAGGCAGAATTCATTTACTCTCCAAGTCAAATTCCCATTTTCAAAGATGACGCTGTAGGATTGTCCTCATCATCCTAAGAGATGGAACAAATAAGAATAAATGAAGGGACACGTATAACGGTATAAGAGTTTTCTGAAATTTCAGACATTTTCCAACACCTCTGTCTGTCTACTACAGGTTCCCACAGGGAGCTTCCTAAGTGGTAGGAAGGGGAGGTGAAACTTACACGTTAACGATGACAACCCAGGATGGAAAGGATTATAGGAAAGACAGTGATGGGAGTGGGACAGAGAAATGAATTCTTGCTGATGTAAAAATACGACTCATCTATTTGATAAATTAATTAAAATGTTGCCCCCTTCAACACACAGTCACACACACCCATTTTGACAATATACTTCTTTTCTTTCTTTGCAACCTGAAAACACTCTCACTCAAGAGCCCTTGGGTGTTTATCTTAAGCCACCAACCAGCCTTGGTGGCATCATTTTTGTCAATTTGATGTTTTCTTATTACTCAGAAAGGTTACATCTGCAAATAAATACACATTCTGGTTGCAACACTAAATAATGAGGCAACCTGCAGTTCATAAGATGCAGTCATTGCACGCCACATTTCATTTTGGAAGAGGGAGGGCTACAGTCGACTGTGATCAATGACCAAATCATCAATGGAATTCAATAAATGTTGTTTAAAAAAACTAATCATTTGTTACAATAACCAGCTACTGCTGCCACTTTGTATTTGGAGGTTTGCAAACCATTTCCATTTGAAATGTAATTGATTCCATTTTTATCATTTGTTCAAGTTTATGGGGTTGTTCTCAGCCTAAGAGATGATAACATCTATTTTCAGCAAATTATACATTATAATTCCTCATTCAAAAGCTGTAACAGAAAACAAAATGCTAATTTATGCTGTAAACAAAACTACAGAATTATAATCATTCATTGTTAACTTTAGGGACTGAACTGCTACTGGAAATAATAAATTGGAGCAAAATGTGGTAGGGGGTGATGGTTAAAGTCCTCTTTCTTTTTGTTTGTGCTTTTTTGGCTTGTTTGGTCTCGTTGTTACACAACTAACACACTTTCTAATACGCTTTCAGGCAAGAGATTACATGGATGTTTTGTCTTCTCCCAGATATAAGCCAGACGTTCTTTACCCCATAGCTATTATCTGCAGCTGGATATTTCAAATCTACAGGAAGATGTGCTCACAAAGCAATCAGAAGCGCACCCTAAACAGGCGCAGTGTATTAGAACCGCACGCCTGCTTCTACATATGTCATTAAGCTTCCGCATCCACATTGCCCTTTACCCCAGCGATCGCCCCCCTTCTCCGTGCCTCTCCCATATAAGCATCCCTCTGCAGCACCTTCTTGTCAAGGTGAGCCTTGGCAAGCTTCCCCTCTATGTCAGGGAATACATGGAATAAACAAACAAACAGAAGTCCGGTAACTTTAATAAATCTGGTCGATTCTTATTAACCAAAAGAGAAGGGGAGGGTAGATGTGGTTCCATATCCCAGACACTCTGCTTTCCTTAAGTAACTATCTTCAAGTGAAAGACAGTAACAGCACCTAACGGTACTTTCTCTTCCCCCTTTTTTTAAAAAAATACAATCCAAAAGAAAGAAAGATGTTAATATAATTATGTCAAAAATGTGAATTCTTTGAAGGGACCAAAAAGTCACACTGCCGTCTCGAGTAAATCACTTTTCTGCTGCCCCTTCATTTAATGCCGTCTGCTGTCCACATTTACCTCTCCAGTGGCAAAGTGTGATCATTGATTTCCTATGGTCTCTCTCTCTCTGGAAGGAAGTTCTGCTTCCTTGATGATGACTACAAAGGGTAGGTGACCCCATTCTCATTCCAATGCAAACCCAGCACTTTTACATTTCCACTAGGGCCGCAGGAACGTGCAACTAGACAGTGACTCTGCCCTCTTCGCTGAGACTGTCTTGCTGTAACTACTGACATTTAATGTTTTCCCTCCCCTTCCCACAACTATATTTTAGAAGATCACGATACAAGTGATGAACTACTAAAAGGCATTAGTTCACGATGGACATAAATGTTAGGTGCGTGATTTGGTACAGAAGACACATAACGTCGCCATGACGAGAAAGGTAAATCTCAGTCTAAATGGCAAACACAGCTATACACAGAACAAACCCAAAATGATATGTTTGCTTATAAAAGGAGAGTGAGGGCTTCCCTGGTGGCGCAGTGGTTGAGAGTCCGCCTGCTGATGCAGGGGACATGGACACGGGTTCGTGCCCCAGTCCGGGAGGATCCCACATGCCGCGGAGCAGCTAGGCCCATGAGCCATGGCCGCTGAGCCTGCGCGTCCGGAGCCTGTGCTCCTCAACGGGAGAGGCCACAACAGTGAGAGGCCCGCATACAGCAAAAAAAAAAAAAAAAGGGAATACCCCATTCCCACTATAAAAGGAGAGTGAGTTATGCCTCAGATATATGTATATACACACATACACATACCTATACATAATATATATATAAACATAAGCTATGGTTTTGGTGCATCTGAACGATTATTTATAAAAATTATTCTATTCGTGTATCTTAAAATTACATTTCTTCTGTACAGTGTTATCTTCCTGATGCCCACATACATTTGGAATGAGCCCTCCACTAAATCGTAATTATCTGATGTTGGGAGATGGCAATCTGAAAACCCTCTCTCTCAACCTGGATGAACCATTCAAACCGAAAAGAATGGTAAACTCGAACATTTAGTCCATCACCAAGAAACAAAAAACAAGCATCAGGTAGTTATGGCTGATTTCGCCAAAACAAAAGACTTCAACTCATTCCCAAACAGAATTATACCTGGTTATATAAATAACCAGGGGGAAAAAATGAGCAAACTTGGACAAGCAAAGGATTTATTCATTATTTCATGAAGCTGGCAAATGACTGACAGCATAACAAACTTGCTAGAAATGTACATATGGCCACACAGCATTTTTCTGTCGTACTGGAGAGCAAGTCTAGTGTGGAGAAAGAGTAAGTGGGACTCTGGGCTCTGAAACCAGACTGCCTGGAGGAGGTCCCAGTTTGGCCCCTAATTAGCACTGAGGTCTGAGGCAAGGTATTTACCCCTCTGTGCCTTATTTTCTTCATCTATAAAATGGGAACAATAATAAAGGTATCTAACTCACATGTTGTGGAGATTAAAGGAGTCACGTACTTTTAATTTGGAAGAGCGTTATTAAATGGTACTTTTT
>NW_006774075.1:1429307-1432853 GCF_000442215.2 Lipotes vexillifer
CTTTGGTTCCCAAGTTTTAGGGTAACAGCACTTTATACAGAAAAGAGAACAAGACTTTCAAGCTTGTACCTTAAAGAAGCTGCCCTTGCTGGAAGATCCACAACAAACCCAAGTTATTACAAGTCTCTTTTACTTTTCTGTCTACCTAGGAGAAACCCAATGTTGGAAAAACTGGGATAAGGTGAGCTGGATTTAGAGGTAGATTTCTAAAATGTATTTGAAGTAAATATATAGAAATGCACCTAAAAACTAGTTTGCAGTTCATACACTTATCTTCAGGGAAATTAAAATGTTTTTAAACAAAGAAGCACAGTTTATATTTTTCCAGCTTTAAGATACTGGCTTCCTAACAACCTTGTAAACGGAGGACAGTCCCAAGTCTTGGCTCATCTCCATGGATCCAAGCAGTGTTACCACTTTAAGAATTATGAAATACCCAGAAAAGAGGGGAAAAAATATTGAATTCTTTATGGTACTTGGACTGGATGGAAAAGAAGTGCTCCTCAGCGGACTGTTTCTGCTTTGGCTATCTATATTCATGGAAGGAGTGCCAAGCCCTACCCCTCACCCCCCCAAAAAAATAGGCAGTCAGCACAAGCGTTCAACAACTTACCCAAATCCATTAATGATTCTGCACTGAAACGTCTAGCCTGCTTGAAAAGATAGAGTGAGTACAAAGAATTATAGGTCTTGGCTAACAAAAGTCCAGGGCTGAATTCAAAACAGTCACTGTCTACTCTGAGAAGAGAGTGTGTGTCCTTATAAGGATGCCATTTTCCATTTCTAGTCTGGCAAATTTGAGGGAGCGGCAGGGGGAGGGGGTTAGGAAAGAAAAAAAGTTAAAGGCAGAGTCAAGTCGGCTGGTGATGCCTTTATCACGAACTCAGGTTTAAGCTACCCAGTAACCAAAGAACTGGTCAATCTGGTGAATAAAGTCAGATAGCTGGCCTTGTGGACACCCAAGCAGTCAGCTAATTGGCTTCATTTTTCACTTTCAGTTGATTACTTCAATATCATACAGACCTGGCCTGCTTCAATTTGGGCTTACAGAGGGACAGCTAAGAAGGTGACCCAGGTCCCAGCTGCAAGCAGTAATGACCAGTGCACAGTCAGTTTCCTGATGGAGACGGAAAGCTTCAACAACTACAGGAGAGACTCGCAGGATGAAAACGCACAACATAAAAAGATAGAGTTGGGTTCTGGAAGCTTGCACTACTGCCATCCCTAGGCGTGAAACTGTAAATTAAAGAATGGTCTGTTGTCTGCTGCGCTGAGCCAAATCAGAGACATTTCGTATACGCACTTTAATTGGGGTTTTCATTCTAATTGAAGAAATAAATTCCACCTAAACAGATGCTCCCCGCCCCACTCTCACTATGGTATGTTTTGCACATTGGCAAGTGGGTGCAAAATTTCTGCAACATGGTCCCTTCAGATATAAGATGGAATTTCCCAGTTTTTAAATGGTAACATATTCGGCTCTAATACACACTGGGTTCTCTTCAAAAAAATCACCCCAATCCACCCTCCCCCTGCTTTAATAATAAAATGTCACAGAATAACTAAAAACCTTCCAGTCAGCCATGACTCGTGTTTGGGTTTTTTGGGTCTGTTTTTGTGTTTAGTAAGGAATAAAGGCACCAGTCGTTTCCAAATTTCCAGGTCTCTATATAAAAAAACCCCATTTCCATTATTTTTTTCACTTGCTTGTTTATCACCAGAGGTGTCATAATCATGTTTCTTGTGAAAATGAAAGTAATCAAAATGCCTTGTGATTCCAGGAAAAGAGCTTCTTAGGGAGACATGCCTGAGTTCTATTGATGTTGTAAAAGGCTTCTTTTACATGGTATTAGATGTTGAGAGCATATCATATTGATCTAGAAATAAAAAGGTTGTTGTTTTTTTTTTTTGTACAGGGAACCCTTACCTTCATAAGCACTTTCTAACACTAGGAATAGGATTTTATTTTTAATTGAGGTGGAGTAAACAAATTATATTTGAAGAGCATTGCTATTTTTAGGGAATGGAAGATTTGTAAGCTTTTTGGCAGCGATTCAGGTAAAAATCATGAATAAGTTTCACTCTTTCAAATTTGGCCCAGGCCTCCCTCTAGCAGCCCTGCCCAGAGTCCAAGATGAGAGTTGGGGTTGCCTTTGTTTAATTAATGCTTTTTCTCATAAGGAACAGTTAGGAGCAGGTTTCTTAGTCATTTAACCACGCTCAAATTCTGAAAATGCAAACTGGCGATCAATAAGAACCTAGGTCCTTAGACCTATATATTCTTCATCCCTAAAAATGGTGATAGGGCCGTGATGGAAGCCGCAAGTCCTGGTAAGACTCACTGCCTGGCTGCATCTACCACCAGAGATTAAAGCCTCGGTAGCACTTTGAGGGCACCTTTCTCTAATGATGTACATCTCTCATTTGTTTCCGTACTTTATCTTAAAGTTCATACCGCAACAGTGGAAGAAGAAATCAATATTTCAAATAATCTCCCTTTCCCCACCATACAATGTCACTGCACTAAGAGTAGCACGCCACCCAGTACCGGCCTGTGAGCTAATCATCCTCCACAGAGCAGCGCCAGCTGCTTTGTCAGAAATTCTTTCCGATTTTCTTAGCAACATGAGTCTCCCTTTCTAGAAGAAAGATCTTGCCTTTTGGGAAAACGCTTTTCCAAATCAAGTTAAACTAACTTTACCCGAAGAGACCGATAGTTTTCCTCTTTTTAAAACGCCACCCCCGCCCCTTCTCTGGTTCTCTCCTTCCTTTACTCTAATCCTGCCCGCACCCCTCCCTCTCGCCCACCTCCTTTGGTTTCCAAGGAGTTTGCACGTGATTGCCAGTCTTGCAAAATCGGGCCGTAGCCCTTCGCTTTTAAAGGCTCTCAAACGACTTGCTTCCTATCTCGTTAAAGGATGTTGTCAAACCTCCCATCGCTGTAAAGCTGTATCTCTGTGAGCTTCCTTACACCCAAATCTCCTTTCTCTCTCCCTTGGGAGGTAAACAAAGTGCTGGAGTTTCGCGGCCCAGAGGTGCAGGTCGGAGGTACGCGCCTAGAAACTTATCCTAACGCAGCTGACTCCCGGACTCGGGGGCGCGGCGCTGCCAAGGAATCCCTAATCCCGCCCCGGCTTGTGCGGGGTGAGTGGCTCAAGCCTTTCCTACACCTCTCGGTCCTCAAAGGCCAGCTAGGGTTGGTTTCTGACTCATCGACAATCTCACACACACGCGCGCGCGCGCGCAGGCGCGCGGACGCCCGCTCCTGGAGAGCTGGAGTTTGCCGAGCCAGAGGGATTGTTGGCTCTCGGCAATCCGGAGCCGGCGCCGGGAGGCACGGAGAGCACCCGAGGCAGGGTGGTCTGGAGAAAGCCCCCAGCGCCTGCCTCGGGCAGCCGAAGTACCCCTCGAGTTCCCCAATTCCAGCGCCCGCCCGACCCCCTCGGCAGTTCCTGCAAGTTTCTACTCCCAGCGGGGCCTCCCGTTTCTCGGCTGCCTTGCCTGAACCCCCAGTTCAAGCCGCCCCCCCGCCCCACATCGTCCCCC
>NW_006774075.1:1432980-1437776 GCF_000442215.2 Lipotes vexillifer
CCGTCTCCCGCTGATGCTGTCTCGGCGGCAGGAGCCTCTGCGAGGCTCCCGGGCCGCCCTGCTGTATTATTCACTCGGATGGCCACGGCGCTTTCTGGAGAGCCCACGCCGGAGACGCGAGGTTTTCGCCCGGCGATTACTAGTTCGGCAGTCTCAGTTTCTTGGAAACTGGGGGTGTTGCGGGGGCGGCGGAGCGCATTTTTCTGTTGTTTCGCTTTGGGGTATTGGCTCTTTTGCCGGGAGCTCGCAGAAGCGCGCTGCGCCCCGGGCCCGGGAAGGAGCGCGCCAAAGCCGGCGAGTGCGGCGGGCAGCCCGGCTAACGGCCGAGGCGGGCGGGCTAGCTGAGGAGGAGAGACGCCGCGGCGGCTGGGCAAGCCGGGCAGAACAGAGCTCTTTTCCTCGACGCCTCCCAAACCCCGCCGGACTGCTCCCCCAGCGGCGCTGGCTCCGCCGGGCCCGGGAATCCCCCGCGCCCCGGACCGCCCACCGAGTTGCTGCTGCCTTTCACCATTGCTCGTTCGCCTCGCCTCCCGCCCCAACTTTCCCCAGCCTGGACTCGCGCGCGTACACACACACACACACACACACTCTCGTCTCCCTCGACTCACACACACACACACACTCTCCCTCGACTCACTCTCACACACACACACACACACACACTCTCGACTCCAGCTCCACTTCCCCGTGTAGTTTGGAGATGACAGATGCCTGTAGACTTTCACCAAACAAGCGGTGGGGGCAGCAGACTACAACAGTTATTTAATTAAAAGGCATTTTTCCTCTCTCTTTCTCGCTCTGGCTCCCGGAATAGCTTCTGAACGCCTAGACCCTGAGCACATGCCTGTCTCTCCAGGTTACCAGTGGCCCACTAACACCCATCTCCTTCCACCCCCCCTTCCGGCGTCTACCCCCAGCTCCTCCGCGCCCCCCGTGTCACACCGACAAGCACACCTCGAGGCCGGCGGCGGGGAGCGTCGAGGGCACGATGCAGCCGGACTGCATTGCACTGTCATCAAAGTTAAGTGTGTGTGTTTGTGGGGTGCTTGTGCGCGCCGGGGGAGGCTCGGGGTCATGGGCACCGGAGCATCCACTCTGCCCCCCTCCTCCTCGGGGTCAGGGGACGCCTCCACTTGAGACTGCAGCCACTCTAGGTCTGAGCTGCTTTGTCCCTCACAGCTGAGCTCTCCTCTCAGCCATGGCAGCCCTTGCTCTGGTGTGTAGCTGCATCATGAAGCAAGGCTAGAGTGGGAGCTTGGCTCAGGCTGGGACGTGTACCTGGGCAATTGTGGGAAGCTGTCAAGTGTCTAGTGCAGTTTCAATCTGGCCTCTCCGTCCTATTTCTGAGTATGCAATCATGTGTGCTGGGGCGGGGGGTGGGGAGAGGTCTGGATGGTAGATTGGACAAGGGAGGGACGCAACAGACCCTGGAGACTGGAAAGCTAGTGCTGGGGGAAGGCGGACACCTCCTCTCGCCGGCTGGCACAGACCCAGACGGTGCGACCCACTTGGCCCCCCCAGCCTCCCCACCCCCTCCCGAGCCTCTGCTTCCCCGCCGAGTGCCAAGTGAGCGCACGGCTGGGGGCACGGGGCGCGACGCCGACCGGCACCGAGCCACCCTTACCTGGTTGAAAGGGGTTTCCCAGGAGGAGCCGTAGTTGTAAAAGAAGGAAGAGAAGAAGGTGTCTTCCGACAGCCCGCAGCCCGCCATGCTCTGGATGCAAATAAAATGAGGAAAGAAAAAAAACAAAAAAAAGCACACACACAAAAGCAACCAAAAATTTTCAAAATCAAATTAAACCAATAAGCGAAGAAGAAATTCTCTCGAAAAATAAAGAAAAGGAGGGGGAAGGGAACGGAAACTCTCGGCGGTGCTCCCTCTCCGGCTGAGGAGGGATGCTCGGGCTGCCGCCGCCGCTGCTGCCGCCGCCGCCGCCGCCGCCGCCGCCGCCGCCGCCGCCGCCGCCTTCTCAAGACGGTACCTAGAGAGGTTCGTCCTGACTTGAGCAGCCGCCGCCGCCGCCTGTGCCGGCTGCGTGTGTGCGCGCGTGTGTGTGCGTGTGCGTGTGTGTGGTGTGTGCGCGCAGAGCGAGAGACCGCAGGGGAAGCGAGAGGGCGAGAGAATGAGCGAGCCGGGATGGAGGGCGCAGAGGCAGAGCGGGCGGGCGTGTGCGCGCGGGGGTGCGTGCGTGTGTGTGTGCGCGCGTGTGGCTGGGTGTGCGTCTGTTTGGGGAGCTCACTGGAGAGCCGGGGCCGTCACGTGGGTGCGCTGACTCCGCCGGCTGCCGGGGACAGCCTGTACTACAGCCACGGCCACTAAATAAGCCCTCGCCGCCAGACCTTTGCAGTCCCCCCGAGGCCGGCGGCCAACCCCCCGCGCGGGTCTCTGCGGGCCCCGGGACTGCAGGGGGCGCGGGTGCGGCGGCGGGCAGGTGGGTGGGTGGGGAGGGGGTCGCCCCAAGCCTGGACTGGGAAAGAAAGATACCGGCGGGGAGGCACCTGTCCCCCGCTACGCCCCGCACCCTCCTGGCCAGCCTTCCTCCCACCCTCTTTGAAGATTTTTTTTTTTTTTTAATTCCTAAAATTGCTTTCCCGTGCAGGGACCCCTCTTACAGCCACGGGGAAATTATTTTCACACAGTTGCTACGTCTCAATGGGTTTTTTTTCCTTTCCCGGTGCTCCACGTCTCCCGCGCGCGCGCGCGCACACGCCGACACACACACACACCCGTGGCCGCCTCCTCCCATCCCAAATGCAAACCCACTTCCTTTTGCTGTAGTTAAGCTAAGTCAATGCTACATCAAACTAGGCTAGGCTGAGAGAACTGGAAAGTGGATTTAGGGGACAATACTGCCCCAGCAGGAAGAAAGGCTCTAGTTTGGCATTCTGTTGATTTAACAGTTTAAAACGTAGAAGGATTTTGTAGCTTCTGCTCTAAAATTCAGGCCCCTTGAGTGACAATTCTTTAAATGGAGCTATTTTCTTAAGTCTATTACATGCTGTAAAACTGTAAACGGATAACCCCCGCCCCCAAACGGTATTTTAGGACCAAAGCTTTCTCTCAATTTTAGTAATTGAATATCCAAGAGGATTTTTTTCTGCAAAAAGCCATTCCTTACCTGCTCCCCCCAACTTTTTATAGATATTCATAGTAAGTAAAATTCAGATAAAAGTCCGCGTATCAGTGTAGGGTGCTCCTACAAGTATTTGAATCCTTCCAGGACAACTTGAAACAACCTGTTATAGACAATTTATACTGTTTTTTTTCTGAATCCTTTTTCCAAATGCTGCCCATTTTTATTCAAACCAATTGTGTTTTTCCAAGACTCCACACTTCCTCTTTTAAATTCCCCACTTGAGGTCGAAATCCTCTGTGAAATCAACATTTCCACAGCAACCCAGTGATGTCACAAACATCGGCTCATGATTTCAGAGGGAAAATAAAGCAAGAGAAAAGGATCTCTCTAGAAAGACAGCTTCTGTTTTCCTGCAAATGGCATTGCTCCTAGTAGCGATTCAGAAAACATATTAGATTTCTGGTTAAATACCTGTTTTCTTTTTTCCGAGATTAACTTATTTTTCAAAGATATGTCAAATGATCTTAAAAGAAATAGGTCACCATCCTCTTTCCTGGGTTCGTGAAGAACGGTGTTTCAAATCAGTGGTCCCTAATCACACTGGCCACTAGAGATTTTAATAAACGGGAAAAAGATGATTTTTTCTAAAAAATGATCTCAGAAAGAACACTGAGAGATGAAATTTAATGTACTAACTTCAGATCCAAACAATGCTGACTGACCTGGCTTCAAAAATACAATAGTTTTTAAGGAGTACTAGACCCACAGCAGTTCTATTCGGTTATCAAAATTAGTGCTGATCTCGCCAATATTGAAGAGAGGGGCTTTTCCTCCATCGTTCCTTCTATTGTTTCCTGGATCTCCAGGCTCGGAGAAAGAGGGAAACAGTTTTCATGCCGTCCCCCCTTTTAACCCCCTGCAGTCTCACGCTTATTAAACGTAAAGGGAATGGAAAATAGAAATGAGGCCCAATGCCTGGGATTTCTTACTTAGGCTTCCTGTCTAAATAAGTCCTTTAGATAGTATTTCCACAGAGGACTATAGAGATTTAGTCTGTAAGGTGTTTTTCATATACATTTTATCTCAAGTTTACATTCTGTTCCTACAGCCATTTACTGCTTTCCTGGTTTCCCCTCAGGTCCCACCTCCACCCCAAGGGAAGTTAATTCTGTCTCTGTGATCCCCTTTCCTATTTGCTGAATGAATAGATTTATTCCTTACAACAATCCTGGAAGAATCGAGACTCTTTAAACCCATTTCAAAGATGTGGAAATAGGCTCAGATATGCCAAATAACTTGCCAAGATCACCCAGCGGCAAAGTGCTGGGAAGTGAACCCAAACTTTGTGACCACCCCCCTCACCTATCTCTCACATCCAGATCTAACTGAGCCCATCAGAGCACTGCTCTTGCATGACCATATCACACATCCCTCCAAGAGCAGAGTCAGTGGTTCCACCCTCTAACTGCCCAAATTGGTGGTGTGTGTACATCTGTGAGACATGTTCATTTAAAAATTGATTGCACGTTCACTAGCTCATCCACTCTTCACGAGGACCCTGTTAGGAAGCTATTATTATTTTTGTTTTAGAGGTGAGGAAACGGAGGCTCAGGGAGAGACTCTGATCCCCATCCTACCCAGCTAGTAAGTGGCAGAGCTACGTCTTGAACCAAAGATTTCTGGTTCATGACTTCTCTTTCCTTAAAAAATACTCTTTCC
>NW_006774075.1:1437786-1443098 GCF_000442215.2 Lipotes vexillifer
GAAAATGGGTATATGGATCCACTGAGCAGGCTTAGGACCTACAGAGACATCCAGGGAGGGAGAGGCAGGAACAGGTGGAATCTCCTCTGAGCAACAAACAGGGGAACGTTCGTTTACAGAAGTCTGGCCTCCAGCCACAAACATTTGGCTGCCCTCAAATCTCCAGCTCTTTCTTTTTCCAAACAGGGGAGGCCCAAGGAGGGTCACCTGGATAGGCTTCTGATGAAACACCTTCCTCTCTGCCCAGCTTGTCCCTCTCCCAGGGCAGCCCTGCCATCCTGAAAAAACTCTTCCTTGGTAGGTTCGCTCACCAGGTATTAGCACAGTAACGTAGAGGTTTGTTTGCTAGTTCCCAAAAGCATAAAAACAAGCCACCCCTTCTACCCCCACTGGGGCCCAGAACAGATGGAGACAACCCCTTGGGAAGCCGAGGGAGCCACAAGCTCATTGAGAAAAGATCATCCCGGCTACCTTGCTAACTCTTTGCTCTGCAGTATTCAAAGATATGAAGATGGAAACCGCGTTTCATTTCCAAATCCCCTGTGCTTGGTTCTCTGAAGACAAACCAAACTTCTGCACGCATTCCTCTGTCATACTGCCAAGTCACGATTTGTCACACTGCAAATGTGTGATTTGTTAAACTGATGTCTTTCCATTAACAAGAAAATACATCTTTATTCGTAAACACTTTCCCCCCTAAGAAATGTTTTGCATTCATTTCATATTGGAAATTGGTTAATAGTCCATATGATGCTGGGGTGTTTTCCTTGTTTATAAATGAGTTGCATTTAACACTCTCATACCACTAGGGTGTCATTTAGTGAACGGTTGCTCCACTCTGCAGATGCAAGAGGCTGAAGTGTGGTGGATGAGGATAAAAAATGGTCGTTTTGGCAAAAACTGCAGATGGGAAGCAGATGCACAGAGGAAGATTTCATTCAGTCTTTTTCCTTTATTAAAATAAAGTCTGCTAATCTGTCTTATTTTAAAAAGCCCTCTGAATACAAACTTGTGTTAATTCCAGGCACAGTGGAAACCAAAATCATCCCTGCCTTCAAGAAGTTTACAGTCTTGGGACTTCCCTGGTGACGCGGTGTTTAGGAAGCCACCTGACAATGCAGGGGACACGGGTTTGATCCCTGGTCCAGGAAGATCCCACATGCCGCGGAGCAACTAAGCCCATGCGCCACAACGACTGAGCCTGCGTGCCACAACTACTGAAGTCCACGTGCCTGGAGCCCGTGCTGCACAACGAGAGGAGCCACTGTAGTGAGAGGCCTGTGCACCGCAGTGAAGAGTGGCCCCCGCTCGCCGCAACTAGAGAAAAGCTCGCGTGCAGCAGCAAAGATCCAACACAGCCAACAATAAATAAATTTATTTAAAAAAAAAGAAGTTTACAGTCTCAGCACATGTTGTTTGGTCTACCAATTGGTTTAGTTGCCGATTTTCTTTATAGTTGCTTAAAAATTTACATCCACTCATCAAAATTATAATTACCCTGGGGAGAGCTTAAAATGAAAAAGTAGTGAGACAAGGAAAAGGGCAGAGGGATGGTATAGCAAGAAAGAGACAGGGAGATCCCGTGGAAAGTGCAGAAAGAAAAGGGCAGGAAGAAGGTTGCAGAGGTTCATGCAAAACCCAACTACGGCAGAAAATGAACCTCAAAATAACTATGACAATAGTAATAACAAATGTGTAACGAATGCTGACAATATGTCAGGCGTGATGTTAAACGTAAGGCAGCCTTACTTGGGGCTGCCCTGACCAAAGGGAAGTGCATTAAAGTGCAAGCTGTTTATTTGGGAGATCCTAGGAAGCATAGGTAGGGAAGTAGGAGAAGTGAGAAAAGAAGTGAAGAAAGGATTAAAGGAGGCAACTATGGGCAACCAGAGCTTAACGCCACTTGGGAACCTCTGGGGGGCAGTGGAGGAAGCACCCTTCAGAGTTACCCCACTAGAGGGCTGAGGGCGCTGGGATACGGATCTGTCAACTCCTCAGCTGACGGCTGCTCCCAGGTGTCATTAACTCCCCAGCACGTCCAACCTGCGGCAAATGTGGGCAAAGTGGGCGCTGGCAGCCAGAGCAAGTCCTCAGGCAAAGGGATGCAGAGACCGCTGTTCGAACCTGGGGCCACATACTTGGAAATGGTAAGGGCTGTGGGGCTATGGGTGAGGCACCAAGAGCATCTGCACCCCAAACATTGACTCATTTCATTTTACAAAAACCTTTTGAAGTGGGAACATTTCCACTTTTTCCTGAGAGAACATAGTCTAGGAGAGTAAGAAGGGGCATCTGTTGTTTTTACCCAGTTAACTAACATCAGTTTCCTCTTCTGGTAACAGCCCCCTGCTTTTCCTTTGAGGAACATTCCCTCCCCTGTCTCATTTATCTGACCTACGCCCCTCACTCCAGGGATGCGCAGGTGACCCAAGCTGACCTGATAAGAGCACTACCTCAGATTTTCACTGGACCTATAGGGCTATAGGAGCTGTAGAGGTGTGTTCTTTCTGCTGGGAGAGCAAAGCTGGGAGGATACAGGCCTGGAGCTCTTCCAGGCCCTGTTACACCCACAAGAATGAACCCAACTGCTTCAGAATGAAGCCAGCTCAGAGGAAAGCCAGCACTGAAAGGAAGCACCACAGATTCGTGACTTACATCCTTTGAGCGACTGGATCCAGCCCAACCTGAAGCCAGCCACCGCCCTGGACTTTCCAAGTATGTAAGCCAATAAACTCTTCTTTAATTATACGCCGGTTGGGGCTAAATTCACAGAAGTTAAGCAACTCTGCCAAGATCACACCTCTAATGAATGTGGAGGTAATATTCAAACCCAAGTAACCCTAATTCATTTTGGTGCTGTGGCAAGTAGTATCTACCACAGGACAGAGCTCAGAGCCACAGCACCCTCCTCATTGTCTGGCCCTCACTTGGAACCTCTTTCCTTCCAGAAGCAGCTGCCAATTTGTTTAAGAGGATGATGGATCAAGGTGTATCTTGGCTGTATTTGAATTGTTTGTTCCATCAAATCATTAAAAGCGCAACCATGTGTTAATGATGGTCACTTAAGAAAGGCTGGGGCGGAAGTGACAGAAGGCTTAAAACGAAAACAGAGAGTTAAGACCTTCAGTTTTTTGATGAGCCAATCAGGACCTACTAATGGACAATTCCAGTTTTAGTCAGGACTCTTGGTTGTAAGTGACAAAAAACCCCACTTCACTGGCTGAAGCAAAAAACAAACAAATGAAAACTTTATTGACTAACCTAACTGAAAAGACCAAGAGTAGGGCTGTCTTTGGGAAAGGCTGGATCTCTCTGCAAGTCTCAACCTACATCAACAACACAGTTTCTTGGTTTTACTTGCCTTTGGGCTGACCTCATTCTCAAGCCTGCACAAGAGCCTCCAGCAGCGCCTGGCTCCCCTCTTCCTTTTTATCAGTAGTCCCAACAGAAAGAGAGTAGACAGATGCCCCTCTCTCTCAACAGTCCCAGCAAAAAACCCTGAGATTTCAAATCATTGGCTCTGATTGGGTCACGCGCCCATCTTTGCGCTAATTATGGTAGCCAGTGGGATACAATGCTCTGACTGACCGGACTTGAGTCACATGCTCATCCTTGGCTCTCTTGGTGGAGTCAGCCCATGAAAGCATGTGAACTGAGACTGGAGAAGATGGGATCCCCCAGAGGAAAGCTGGGGCACATACTAGTAATCTCCTCTTTCTAGAAGAATGACGATTGGCTGTCAAGCAGACAAATACGGCAATCATCCACAGCAGCACTGTGGTTGACATTAGAGAAGACTCATGACCTCGTCTTAGTCTTTAAGGAGCTCATTCTATGCTCAGAAAAAAGGAACATTACATGTAGAACAACAAAGAAAATATGTAATAACAAACGAAGTGAATTGCAGGTTCTTATTTGCAGGCAACGGAATACATGTCAATGCTTTAAGCAGACAATCTGAGGAAATTCATATCATTCCTGGGAGGGCCAGACAGTTGGGTTCGGATGCTACAAATAGGAACAAAGCAGACAGAAAAAGAAGTGATATGACAGTAGGGACTGGACATCAGAAAACTCTACCACCCACTGTCCCAGAAGAACAAAAAGTCTTTGCCACCTCATTGGCCAGAGCACCTGATCTCCTGCACTTAGCAGCCACCAAACATTGCTCACTTCTGCCTGTCAGTCCAGAGCAGGTGTGTGCACTTGGGGGCATCTTACATGCAAAGGAGTCTGGGAAATGTAGTTTTCCACTGTGTGGCCTCCAAGTACCAAAAGGTTAATTAGGAGGTGTGGCAATGGATACTGAGTTAATTTACAATACCTGCCACAGAGCAGATGACAGGAGTTCAGACCGAGAGTAGATGATAAAGGCTGGACTCAGATCACCTGTCACACTGTTTTGTCTGACTTGGCTCTGACATTTGCTGAAAAATTAGAGGATCTCGATGCCAGGGGATAAGATGCCCATAGAAGCCTGTACTCTTCAGACCACTCCTGGACCATACCTGCAAGTCCTGGGTGCCATCTGAAGACAGATGACGGCACGTTGTGTCTGTCTCTGGGAGGCAATTAGGAAGAGGTCTTGACCATGATGTATGAAGAGCAACCTGGACATCTCCCTCCCCTTCGACACCTATATCTACTGTTTCCTCCCCTTAAACCTTCCACTTTTCTCCAATTCTTCCCCATCACTCTAGGCCAGGCCACTTTTCTCTTTCACCAGGACCTTACAGTAAACTGCTTTCCCTTCCTTTTGTCTCCATTCTTGTTCTCTACCTACCATTCAAACAGAATAAGCTTTCAAAGCACAAGTCTAATCACGGCCTCCCTTCAGTGGCTTCCACTGCTCTTTGGATCAAAGCCCAAATCCCGTAACATATACCCACTATTACATATAAAATAGCTAAGCAACAGGGACCTGCTCTTAATAGCACAGGGGGCTATACTCAATATCTTGCAATAACCTATAATGGGAAAGAATCTGAAAAAGAATAAAGTTTTAAAAATATATATGTACATAAAATGGGTAACTGAATCACTTTGCTGTATACCTGAAACTAACACAACACTGTAGATTGTTCAGTTGTAAACACTACAATTAAAAAAGTAGCAATTACTATTGTTTAAAAAAGCCCCAATCCTTACACGGGCCCCTTCCAATTCCTTCAGTCTAACTGTCCTCACCCTCTCGAAGTCTGGCATGATTTTCTATGATCCCGTGTGGCTTAAGAAGCCACAGGAGCGGGCTTCCCTGGTGGCGCAGTGGTTGAGAGTCCGCCTGCCGATGCAGGGGACACGGGTTCGTGCCC
>NW_006774075.1:1443236-1465501 GCF_000442215.2 Lipotes vexillifer
CAGTGAGAGGCCCGCGTACCGCAAAAAAAAAAAAAAAAAAAAAAAAAAAAGAAGCCACAGGAGCCCTGACGATCGGATTCCTACCACATACCTACCTGGTCTCATCTCAAGTCCCTTTCTCCTCTGCTTCTCCTCACGTCTCCCAGCCACACGCAACCTCAGTGCTGCCAACACTGATGCCCAGAGACATCAGATTATCCACATGGGTGTAGCTTTGCCCCTATGGCTCTGTCTGCCTGGAACGCCTTTCCCACCTTTCTGCCTGGCGAAGACCTCAACAGCGAACTTGGGAGTCACCTTTTGGGGGAAAGCCCTTTGTAAGGGTCTCAGAGGAAATGACGTGTGTCTCTCTTAGCCCTGCTCCCACCATTCCTATGGTCCACTGCCCACAGGCCAGTCTTTTTCACGTGGATTTTCCCACCTAGCCCAGGACCAACTCGATAAAAGTTGACCGAACAAGACCAAATAAACTTTTTTTTTTTTTTTTTGGCTGCATCGGGTCTTCGTTGCTGCACGTGGGCTTTCTCTAGCTGCGGTGGCCTCTCTTGTTGAGGAGCACGGGCTCTAGGCACGCAGGCTTTAGTAGTTGCAGCACATGGGCTCAGTAGTTGCGGTGCACGGGCTTAGTTGCTCCACGGCATGTGGGATCTTCCTGGACCAGGGCTCGAACCCGTGTCCCCTGCATTAGCAGGTGGATTCTTAACCAGTGCGCCACCAGGGAAGCCCCAAATCAACTTAAAAAAAAAAAAAAAAAAAGTCATCCCTCTACACAGAAAGCAGTAATAAAGAAAATGTGTTCTACTACCACCTTGAGACTTCAATTAATGTGCTTTTCTCCTCGTGAATCCTTGCTTCCAAACAAACAGAACCTGACAGCCCGAATTAAATCATTTATCTTTCTAGGTCTCTGCCTTGGCTCTAACACTAGTGAAGAAGCCTCATATCTCATAAGAAACTGGCAGAAACAAAAGCTGCAGCCCGGTACTCTTGACTTCATCTGGTTTTATACCCCATACATACACACGTGCAGGAGAAATGTTCATCTCCAACTCTTCTTTTACCTAGGCGGAATTAAACGCCAAATTATCAGACTTGATCATTACCAGACTTGTTTCCTCCCATAAACCCTAAAGAGGGGTGTGTGTGTGTGCGCGCGCATGCGCGCGTGCGAGCGCCTGCTCACGTGCACGACGACAGACCACTTTATCCGACTCCATCCGTGAATTACACAGTGCAAACAGCCTTGGTAGTGAAGAACACAAGCAGAAATGGAGAAAACTTCTGCTAAATGTTATGTTCCAGTTCCTTCGTATACATTGTAATGGCTTTTGACTTAGAGTGACCTCTGTTTCCAACCATGGGCCAGCGAGGAAAGAAAAGACCATTTCCGCTCTGCCCTGTATAATTAAATACCTAGATGAAGTTTTTTCCCCCGTTCTGCTTTTAGAGCCAAACAATGCTGGTTTGCATTCCATCATCATATATAAACACCCACAGGCCAGGATAATTTACCTTTGCTGTTCTAGCGCTAGCCCCTTAAATCAGGGCACCCTGAACTGCATTTAAGCATATCAGAAGGGCCTCTGGTTATGAAGCCTGCAGTATTTATCTTTTTTTAAATAACAAAAATATCCTCTTTACAGTCTACTATTTGGAAAGAGATAACATGGATACAGGCACTCCGTAGATAATCCTCAAATCAGGTCTATGGATTCAGACATCTTTTTTTTTCTTCAAACCTTTGTCTTAGAGCTGCTAAGCAGTCACTAAAGAGAGTGGCTTGGAGGTCGCTTCTACCAGCTTCCCCTGCTGAGATCTGGAGAGTGAGATCCCAGCAAGGAGTTAGAAGCATCAGGAACGGTCAGGGGGGCAGGCAGGCTGTGGGGGAGGCCTGAAGGACGCAGCACAGCACGGCGGGTCGACCAAGGTTTCTCAGACTTAACTATGTACATGAACCACCCAGGGACTTTGTCACAGTGCGGATTCTGGTAGGGCTAACTGGAGCCTGAGATTCTGCATTTTTCTAGCTAGCTCCTGAGCGATGCTGATGGTGCTGGCCCAGGACCCACAAGTCAAATGATGAGGCTTTTAGACCTCAGGCTCCCAGTCAGATAGGCCTGGCTGGGAACCACATCCTTGGTAGCTGGGTGCTCTGGGACAAATTACTTGACCTCTCTGGACCCTGGATTCCTTATCTGTTTAACATTGACTATAGCAACCTAACAGGTCTGCCAAGAGGATTAAATTGTGGAATGCATGTGAGGGGCTGAGTGTAATGCCTGGCATGTCCTTAGCGACAGAATGGAGACCAGGGCCCACCTTCCCCACTCCCCGGGAAGTGTGCTTTGCCCGTTTTAGTATTTCATTCTTTTTAGTATTCAATGACTTTTCTTGATTTGATTGTCTCATTACACAAAGTAATACATGTTCGATTAAAGAAAGAAGAGGGGAAGGGAGGTAAAGAGGGAGGGAGGGAGGAAAGAACAGAAGAAAATAAGAAAAGACCTATCCCTATACCTCCAGTCATATGTATACACATATCTCAACTAATGGAATTATGTTGTCCATCTCATTTTGCAAGCCTTCATTCTCACTTGTTACATCAGGGTAACAACAGAAGCAATAAGGGTCATAACAACAGCAAGAGCTCATCTTCATTAGGCTCTTACTATGTGCCAAACACCCACCTTGTACGCTAAGTGCCTTAACTCATTAATTTTCACAACTCTTTGACATGGACTCTTATCAGCCTCATTTTACAGACAAGGAAACCAAGGCACAGAGAGTGTCACTTACCCAAAGTCACACACTGGTCAGTGTGGAATTCAGGTTGGAAACCAGGCAGCCTGGAAGCACAGCCTGGGCCTTTAATTCCATATTCTGTGCCCTTCATGGGTTCACCCTAACATGCTGTTTCATTGCCTGATTTTTTTTCCCACTTGCCACATCGTGAATATCTGTTCATGTTATTTCATATTTTTGCACAACATCATTTTAGGTGGCTGCTAAATGGTAGTATTCCATTGCCCATTTTACAGATGGGAAAAGCGAGGCCTGGCTGCTCACTAGAGGGCAAACAGTATGAGGAAGAACCATGCCCCGCCTGGGGGCCTAGGCTCCGTGCACCTGAGCATGCCCTCTGGACACAGAGATGCTGACTGAGCACCTACCATGTGCAGGGAATGTGCTGGCCTCAGTGGAGAATGGAAGACCGACAGGATTCTTACTCTTGTGGCCCTCGCTGTCCAGTGAACTGAGCCATGCAATAAAGTCAGTAATTTTTTATTTGGACGAGATGATGTGAGATAACTACTAGAGAAACAATTCTACCCTGTGATATGGCGAATGGAAGGGCTGGTGATCATTTAGGAAAACTGAGGAGGTAAGATTTGAAGTGATACCCAAGTGACAAGAGGAGGGAATCACACAGTCATCTAGAGTCAGATTTATTTAAATCTCTCAACATAAAACAAAAGCTTAATGGTAACCCTAGGGAAGGGCACTCAGAAGTATCATGTACCTACAAAATTCTCCTAACATGTAAGAGAGTGCAGAGTGGGAACAGCAAGGCTAGGGCGCCATCCTGGATCTGTCCTCCATGCAGCCTTAGACAGTCATCCCATCTGCAAAATGGGCTTGGGACACTTACCCGAGGGCAGGGGCGGGGCTGCTGTGAACATGAAATGGAACAACGTGGGGGACATGGGACACTCTAGTTGCTGTTGACCTTGACACTGAGTGTTTGGTTGACCTGGCTGTTGAAGGGTCAAATCTGCGCTACTGAGACATCAATATTCATCAATAGTAGAATAAGGAGATTCCTGAGACCTCACAAGCTATACATATCCGGGAGCATTTTGGGCACTGACACGTGTCATGATTAAGATTCAGATAATCCTTCCCACATTGTTTGCTAAGTCTCACCACCAGGGCAGCTTAGGACATTCTGAGTAATGACTTTGGCTTCTCGTTTAATCTGTTTACTCTGGTAAACTGAGGGAGAAGCCTAACCAGGGCCCCCTGAGCACCTTTGACCTCTCTCAACTCTCAGGTGGTGTCATTGCTGAGGTAGAGGCCCGGAGGGGGGTTGGGGTAGGGATTCTTCCTCACACATCTTTGTTCAGGACAACAAATAACACTAACAATGGCCACCACCGTGCAGGCTAAACACTCTACATCCAGCGTCTAACTTCATCCTCTGACCTCTTGTTCTCTCCATTTTATAGACGCGGGGACTGAGGTTCCAAGAGGCTAAGGAGCTTGGCCAAGGCCACACAGCCAGCCAGGCAGCTAGCACTGTGCCGGGTCCCTTCCGCATCCCCAGGCTGGTCCTCACAGCAGGGGCTCAGCCTTCCCTGCACAGGGACCGCTCCCCTCCATTTTTCCCTGGTTAACTCTGACCTCGTTTGGATCCCAGCGCTGTCACAGTGAAATGCCCGTATCGTGGGCACGCCAAGCCACCTGTCAGAGCTACAACTGCATGCCATGCACACAATCATGGGCTTCCTGTACAAAGTCGGGGTTGAGCCCAGCTCAGATGTCAGGCATCAGAGCTGGAGCAAGTGCCACCTCTTACCAGCTGAGCGCTGGGCAAGTTCTCTAGCCGCCCTCCACCTCAGTTTCCTGGGCTGTAACACAAGGAACATAGGAATCACGACCTCACAGGGTGGCGGCAACGATGAAATTAACTGATGCTGCTACATGGGAAGTACCCCGCAGGTAGCACCCGTAGGAAGTGGGCAGAAGGCCGACCCCCCGCCCCCCCACCAGGCTCCACCAGGGCAGGACTGTGCCTGGCTCAGCAGAGCAGGCCTGCCACCAGCATCTGGAGAACTCAGTGAGATACTACGATCATCATCCCATTTTACACACCAGCGGTGAGTTCCTGCCCAAGGTCACCTGGCTGGTGGAGGGGCCGCGCTGAGCCTGGCCCTGAATCCTGTGTGCGTCCCCTCTTGGCCACTCCCCGCTGCCCTTTGGGTCTTTCCTCACGTCTGTGGGGTAAGAGGCCACAGTCTGGGTGGGAGAGGTGGCAGGGGCGTCACGGAAGCTCAGAGGGAGGCTCATCCTCACACCCTCTCCCCAGCATTCCCACCGCCCCGCCCCCGAGCCCGCACAGGGACCATTTCACCTGGACCCCGTGGTTCCGAGCAGCTGGCAGCAGAGGAGCTGAAGGGCACTCCCGGGAGGGGCACAGAGGGGCCCGAGGCGTCCAGACCTCCCTGCCCCGGGCAGTGGGGTCTCCCTCCAGGCCTGGGGCTCCTGGGCACAGGATGAGGACAGGGGACCTCCCAGCTGTCAACTGCCCTCGTGTTTTTAACTTTTTCCTTCATTTTCCCAGGGCCTCGCGTGTGACCTGGGCCTAAAGATCTCCTGTGAAAGCTCCACCAGGGGTGTTTTCTGTATCTTTAGAGGAAGGACTAACCCAGCCAGACCGTCTCCATTCCCCTCCCTTCACCTCCTCAGACCAGACCAGCCCGGCCTTTTTTTTCTCTTGAATTTAAGAGCCTTGCAGACACAAAGATCCTTTTAGCTTTTAACATATTTAATAATTTATTATTTATCTGATATTTTGGTAAATGTATTCCTCAGATCGTGCCTCTGCATCTCCAGTTTCCAATTTGCACCTACCTGACATGGTTTATATTACAGTCCATTGATGCTCTCAAGGCAGGGTTTCCTCTTTTAACACTCCTTTATAGCCCTAATGAACTTCTATGCTCCATTTACTCAAGAAGACAGTTCTTTCCCCCTTTTACATTTTCCTGCTCACAGGCATACAAATCATATGTGTCACTAATACAGTGTTGGTTTTCCCGGCGTTGCTTCTTTTTTTAAACATGTTTGCCCTTCAGCCTGCTATTAACCAGTTTCTTCCTACTCTGAAAAACTTGCTCTTTTTAAATTTCATCATTCAGTTTTTTTCCTCGGGGATTTTACCCTTTATTAAGAAGTCAAAACCAATTTTGGAGCGATCATAGATATCAAATAGTCTCATGAATCTTTTGTATCCTCCACTGCTCCTGACACAGGGGTGGGCACATAGCAGGGACACTGTAAACACTTGTTGCAACCAGGATGGTCGACAAGCGATTTTTGAAAGGCAGGGCGGTGCAATGGCTAAGTACACAGGAGCGAAATCTGACTGCGTGGATTGGTTTGAATGCTCATTTTTATCCCACATTAGCTGTGTGACCTCAAGCAAGTTACTCAAAGGCTCTGTGCTTTAGTTGCCTCAGCTCTAACATGGGAATGAGAGTCATTCTACCATCTTCCAAGGTTTGTTGCGAGGATTAAATAACTAAAGCGCTTAAGATGGTTCCTCACCGAGAAAGCTCTGAATAAACAGTGACTCTTGTCATCACTGCCTGCCGACTATTTGCAACTTTCAGATATTATCGATTACCCTGGATCACAAATAGAATGAGGAAAATCATACTTCTCCCCTCCCCTCAAAATTAAGAACCACTCATGATGAAGGTAATAAGATCTTGTTCCTCATTGCCTACACAGGATTCAGGTGTGTGGAATGGCCCCTCTGTGTGACCTCAAGGCCAGCATGTATAAAATGGGAATGATGCGTCGTCTCTTGCTGGGGAAAACGCCCACAATCCCCGTTCTCAGATCTATCACCTTCATTTAAATAATTTCTCTACTCGTTCGTCTAAAATGAATTGCCCACATACTAGTTCAGAACAGTTGCTAACAAGCCAACGGAAGCCATCGGTCGTAAGGATGGGTCGACTCAGGTGGCAGAGGCAGAAATGCCCACTAGGGGGCGAGCGCGTTCACTCCTTGTTCCCTGTGGTGGCTCAGTCCCAGAACCGGCTCCAGCCCCCTTCTCTGTGTGCACTACCGCCTATAATTCCCCACTGCCCAGCTCAGGAAGCTGTATTAACTCCATATCAGACCTGAGAAATCTCAGGCTAACCTGCCCAGGATCACAGCGCTGAGAGGAGAAACTGCAATGGAACCCAGATTTCTCTTACTCTACCAGGCTGCCCCCAGATCCCAGAAGAAGGCAGCCCTCGGCATTGCCCGGAGGAAGGGAAGGTGTGCAGACACCTGAAATGTAGACACTGACAAAATGGTGGGTCACACGCATCTTCCCCCCCAAAACGAACACAGGATTAGGCCTACGTTTCCCAAAGTGTGTCCCATGGAACATAAGTCCTGGGAGGTGCTCTGTAAAAAGGGTCTGGGGCCATACCAAGTCTGTGAAACATGGCAATCACTATTCTGTCTGAAATACAAAGTACACATTAGTTTGTTAAAGGTTCTGATAAGTCCTGCAGTAAAGAAAACTCTTTGCTTGACTTTGTTTAATCATTCGCATTTCCCTGGCCTACCTGACATCTGGGTTTTTATACACATATGACATCTTTTAATGTTCACTTTGACAAAAGCTGGTTTTGGCAAATAAGGAGCATAATGAAGGTGAAGAAAAGGAACTTTACACACGTGAATAATGAAACGATACAGATGTCTCAAGGACAGAGGAAAATGTGTCCAAGCAAGATACTCATGGAAAGTCTGAATTATGAAACAAACAGAACCAAAACCATAAAGAAGCCTAAAGTCTTTATGATACGGAAAAGCATTTCAGCATTCAGGATGACTCCCAAATATAATCCAGAAGACAAAATAAAATGGCAGCCAGGTTGCGTCACACCATGGGGTACAAAACCTCTATTTCATTAGTTTATGCTCAGAGCTAAGATCTTCACATGGAATGATGAGATTGCTATGTTCCCCAAAACGATCGGATGTTTGCTAAGACCCTGCAATGAATGGCTTAGAAAAGTACAGTCCATGAAGCATTATTTACACTAACCAAGACATGGAAACAACCTAAGTTGTAATGGCTTGTACATGTTTCCTTCATGAGTCTATAAGCTTCTCTTGCATATACCAAGAGCCTAAGTGCTATGGTTGGGCAGGACAGACAAGCACCACTGCTGGGAAGGATGGATGGATGGATGGATGGATGGATGGATGGATGGATAAAGAAAATGTGGTATATATAATACAATGGAATACCATTTAGCCATAAAAAAGGAAATCCTGTCATTTCCAGCAACATTGATGGACCTTGAGGACAATCTGCTAAGTGAAGTAAGTCAGACAGAGAAATTCAAATATTGCATGATTTCATTTATATGTGGAATCTAAAAAACAAAAATAGCAACAACAACAACAACAAAAACCCTTGAAGAGAAAGAGATCAGATTCGCGGTTACCAAAGGGAGGGAGGGGCATGGGTGGGGAGGAACTGGATGGAGGTGGTCAAAGGGTACAAACTTCCAGTTATAAGATAAATACTGGGGATGTAATAGATAACATGATGACTATAGTTGACGCTGCTGTATGGTATATTTGAAAATTGTAAAAGAGTAAATCCTAAAAGTTCTCACCACAAGGAAAAAAAATTTTATAACTACATTAAGTAATGGTTATTATGTAAACTTATTGTGGTAATCATTTCACAATACATGTATATCAAGTCATTATGTGGTGCACCTTAAACACATACAGCACTATATGTTGATTAAAGCTCATTAAACTGAAAAAAAAGAATTTAGAGCAGTATTTAAAGGATTACTTAAACAAATTCAAGAGAACCTGAAATAACCAAATAAATAAATAAATAAAAGCATCAAAACACACACAAAAAAAGAAAGAGAAAAAAGAAAGAAAGAGGAAGGAAAAAAAGGAAGAGGGAGAGAAAGAGGAAGGAAGGAGGGAGGGAGCCCAAAAGTATTCTTGCTAGGGGCAGGGTACCGAACTAGAATGTGATTACATCTCCAGATTTAATCCTGGGTTGGGGGGACAGGTGGAGGGAGGGAGGGAGGGAGGGAAGGAGGAAGAACAGTCCACAGGGACAGATGGTGAGACCCACGGCTGGCTCTGAAACCTGCCTTCTCCAGTTCAGTGAGAGGCCAGCAGAGACAAGTAAGGAACCAGCTGCTGCTCCACGGCTGGAGCAGCTGAAGGACTGACCCTGAGTAGACCTGTGGTCAGCACTGGAGCCCAGCAGCTTGTGCTGACCTCATGCCTCAGCACACAATAAAAACAACACTTGCTGTTCCTGGCGGGTTAAAGATAGGTGCAAATCCTTTGATAATTCTCCTTTTAGTAGGTGTGGTCTCATTTCCCTTCCCTTGGATCTGAACTGGCCCTAGTGACCTGCCTGACCAAGAAAATGCAGCAGCAAGAATGTTCTGGGACCTCTGAGGCTAGATCACTGCAGCTTCCATCAGTCTCTTGGGACACATTCTTGGAACCTAGCCCCTCTTCTGTAAGGAAGACCACGCAGCCACGTGGAACTCCAGCTGAGCCCCAGCCGTGTGAGCGAACCATCCTGGAAGTGGATCTGCCGGCCCCAGTCATGCCATCTCAGCCATGGACTAGCCGATGCCACCCAGCCAAGTCCTTCCCAAACAACCTGACCCTCCATGCATGGAATCTATGGTAAGATGGTTGTTTTAAGCCACTAAATTTGAGGTCATTTGTTAAAAAGCAATAGATAACTGGAACACAATTTTATTGAGCTACTACTATATGACAGGTGCCAAAGTAGGTGCCTTGTATGTTATCTCCTGTCATTTTCACTAGAGCCTCCATGAGGTAGATATTTAATGATAAATATGTGAGAATACGTTTTGTCCTTGGGTGAATTAAAAAATACACCCAAAGTCACACAGGGACACTGTTTTGTCTGTCCCCAAAATCTTTAATGACTAGGAAACTCTTTAGGGGAAGAATCCACGAAATATGCTAGGGATAAAATAGGTGGGAGAAAAGCAGAATGAATGGTGAGTTTGTGTGGGTGCAAGGGAATACACCTCAGATTCTGGCCTAAAATAAAAATAAAAGTTGTAGGCAATTGGAGAATTTTTGTGAAAACACGCACTCCCTCTGGCTTCAGCTTCATCACTGCTATGCAATGAAACAGGAAAACGGAGGGAGGGAATATTTTCACAATGTTAAAGATTTTTTTTCTTTTAAATTACCAAAGCTAGCACACCAACTGTGCCCTGACGTTTGTCTTTAACAACAGCACCCATGGACGTAGCATCTACTACAGGTAGGCATTGCTTCAGGTGTGTCACCTGTCAGGTAACCTCAGGCACATTTCCTTACATTTGTATGTGCTTTCGAGCTTATAAACCACGTTTACCCACATGCTTATTTCATCATGAGAGCAGATGCTTTTCCTGGGGAGCAAACAGAGCAAAATGAATCAACAATGAATATTTATCAGGTACTTCCTATGTGATTGAGAAATATGATCTTCCTTGATTCTCCCTCCCCACTAGCTTACTTCCTTTGCTTTCTTACTTAACAGTTTGCATTGTAATGGCTTGTACATGTTTCCTTCATGAGTCTGTAAGCTTCTCTTGCATATACCAAGAGCCTAAGTGCTATGGTTGGGCAGGACAGACAAGCACCACTGCTGGGAAGGATGGATGGATGGACGGATGGATGGATGGGTGGAAGGAAGGATGGATGGAAGAACTGTATGCATAATTAAGTGGTTAAGAGTGGTTAAGACCTGTGGAATCACCCAGTCCTCACTACATTATTGACCATGTGATTGTGGGCTAGGGACTTAACCTTTCCGAATGGAAATTCTCTTACTTACTTCCATAGAGTTACTGGGGATTAAATGAAATAATAGATATCTCGCATAGTGGCTGATACACTATTAACTCTCAAAAGCAGAAGCTGTGAAAGGAGGAAGGGATGCTGCAGAGGGGGAAGAGCTGGAAGGACAGGAGGAAAAAGAAGTCAGCACAGGGAGATACCTGCCTACTATAAGAAACAAGCAGATGTTTCTGGCCCCTTCCCCTACGTATTTACATATAATGTGTTATCTGCTTTCTTGTTTGACCGTTTCTTTACTAACTTGCTGGACTGACCGAGGCCACCCAGTCCCTCTGTAAAGCACGCTGACGACGCCCACAGCCCATGAAATGCTCAGAGCTGGTTTGCTCCACTTGAGTTCGCCCACATATTCCCACAAACTGAATCAATCTTTTGTTCCCCAAACCTGCCAGTTTAATTCATTCATACAACAGACATTTGAGCACCTGTGATGTGTGGGCACTGTTCTAAGCTCTGGTGAATAAGATAGAGAAGGCCTGCCCTCAGGGACCTTCTACTCCAGTTATACGTCTTTGATTTCATAGTTTAATCACATATTATGAAACCTGTGGGAAAAAGATGTTCTTGTTCCTATGAAAACCAAGTGAAATGTTTTGCCATGACTGAGTGGATGCAAGTTGCTAAAAGAAAATTGCTGTTGAATCTGGTGTGGGCCAGATGACCAGTGTTGGGAGCATTGGTAAGAATCCAAGATTCTGCTTTGCAGGTGTATTAAAGTTCTTCCCAGCCTGTAAAGAAGCCGAAAGCAGAGGTTAGAGATGACATATTACTTCAGCGTATGGCTTATGCAGACAACAAACAAGAAACTCTAATCAACAGACCTAGATAGCAAAGTGGGAAACTGGTGAGGCAAGCGAGGAACCCAGGGTGCAGAATTTCGGGGGGACTTGCCCTCAGCACCATGTGCATACAGGGTCGGCACCCCACAGTGAGTGTCTCCTTTTATTTTGTGCCCGAAGTGCCTTACTTGCCTTCCCCCTGGGGCCAGCCCGGACAGGTGGTCTCAGATCTACGTATGTTTTAAGTTAAAACATTGAAGGGGTATAACGTTTTTAAATATCCATCATTTTGTCAACCAACCAACTGGTTCCAATCTTATTGGAAAGGAGAGCTTCTCTAGTATCAAAAATATGTATTCAGCTGTACAATAATGGCAAACATTTATCGAGTGCTTCCCATGGATCAAGCAATGTTCTAAGTGCACTGTGTGTTAACTCTGTTAATCCTCTGCTTTGTTCTAGATACTACTGTTATTATTCCCGTTTTGTAGACAAGGAAACAGGCACTGCGAGCTCAGTTGCCTAGTCGCGGTGTCTGGCTGCAGGGTCTGATTTCTTTGAGGAACCCCTCACTTTCAGAGGCCACATGAGTCATGTGGGGCACGACTACCCCCACCCCATGCTCTACCACCAGCCCTATCCAGACAGTCGGCAGGGTTCCATCTCCCCAGCCAGAGTGATTGGCTCAGGAGTGGGTATGGATCCCAGCTGATGCATCCTGAGACCAGGGCTCCCAAGAAGAGCCACTGTCTTTTCAGTCGAGAGAGCTGCTAATGAAGTGGATGAGTTAGCTGGTGGTGTCCCCAAGAGGACCCTAAAAAAGCCAACACAGAGAGGAAAGCAGAGGCAAGAGGAGGGGAGAGACTGAGTCCCAAAGCCATTGTCTGAGCTTTGGATCGAGCGCTGCCGAAAGCCAATGTACCCCTCGACTTTTCCACTGTACAAACCAATACAGTCCCAGTTTTACTTAACCCTATTTGAGTCGGGTGTTCTGTCGTCTTCAACCAAATTTTTTCTAACTGAAAAATTTCTAACCACAATCCTCTTTTCTGGATACTTTGATCATTGAATGAGTATTTGCTGAGAAATTATTAGGTATCTGGTCCAAAACTATATGCTCAAAGGGCGATTATCCAGTTTAAGACAGTGTCCCTGCCTACCAGGAACTTACAGTCTCACTGGGAGAGATATGCCCACCCTACCCACCCCAACTCCATCAAAAGTTGGATAATATTAGAACTGCCGCAAGGCAGTATGTGCCAAATGCAAGGAGGGATACTCACTGCTGAGGAAGGAGTGCACTGGAGTGGCCTGAGAAGGTAAGGATGGGTCTTGGAGGACAGGGAAGATGCAGCTAAAAGATGAGTAGCACTTAGGCAGAAAGGAACAGAAGTGGTAGACCCCAGAAGCAGACGCTGAGACGACAATGCAGTGTGTGTATTTTATTTGGGTGGTGAGCTCTGGAAATACGGGTAGGAAAGCGGGGTCAGGAAAGAGAAGGAAGCCAGTAAAAAGGGCACCATCAAGCTCATTACTGCAAGGGCACTGGAGTTCTATCCAGTGTGCAACATGCTCGAGAATCATCCCAGCTGAGGAGAGAAGGTATTTATCCGCAAACTTTCCACCCGATACTGGCTCCAGGCTGCTCCTGGGGCCATTACCTCACTGCTGGAAAATCAGGAACAGCCTGGACAGCCAGGCACAGGTGCTAGTCCCACAGGTCTGCGACAGTCACCATTCTGCCTGACTGCCTTTGCACTGAGCCAGGACAACCAGGACTTTTGTCCCCAACGGTATCATAAAACCTGTCAAGTGTCTTACTGAAGCCTGGGCAGTTTGGGGCCAGCTGGGAGTGGGAGAAGGGATGTTGGGGAATGGGGTACTATTTTTTTAATGCTAGCGCCCAGGGAATGTTTCAGGAGTCACATGGCAAAGGCAGGGAGTGAATCCAGACCGTCTCCCCAGTTCCCTCCCAACTCTGCTGATCCCTGATGGTGAATTAGGATGAAACAAATCTGCTCCTCCAGAGAAGCCCAGGTGAGCCATTTGATCAGAGCCACTGGATTCACCTTTGTCCTCTGCCCAGCACAGTGGCCCAAATCCCCACAATTATGGTTTTAAAAAGCTGCTGGCCTTGGATAGGTACTTCTTTCTCATTTGCAAAGTAGAATTAATGCCAATTTCTTGTTGGCAAAACCCACAGTGTGTTGGAAGCATTCCTTGATTTAAGCAGAGTGCCTGCATTTTAGTGAAAGATTCAAGGAAGAAATCCACAAACTACACTAAGAATACAGGTGAGGGGGGAATGTCATTTAGGAAGCCCTCGAGTGAGAGGATTCATATCACAAGCAAGATCTTTCCTTCTTTCCTTCATTCAACAAATATTTATGGAATCCCTACTTTGTGCCAGGTAAACTGAACAAAACAAGCTTCTGCTTTCATATATAAAAAATATATATACGTATATGTATATATTGTCAGGTAATTTGATGCTGTGAAGAAAAATAAAGCAAGGTAAGGGGAGATATAGTGATAGGATTGTGTTACTTGAAAAAGGCCTCTCTGAGCAGGTGGCATATGAATAGAGAGAGACCAAGGAAGGTGTAGAAGGTGGAGGAACCCAGGCAGGTAACTGGGGGGAAAAGCATTTTAGAAAGAAGGAACGAGAAGACATGACCATACTGGTTTATAGCTTTTACATAAAGCATGTGATGCAGGTTGCATTAGCTTCCTATTGCTGCTGTAACAAATTACTACAAAATTAGCAAAATAAAACACATTTATTAGTTTACAGTTCTAGAAGTCAGAAGTCCAAAATGGTTCTTACAGGCTAAAATCAAGGTGTCAACAGATCTGTATCCCTTCTGTAGGCTCTAAGGGAGAACCTGTTTCTCTGACTCCTCTAGCTTCTAGAAGCCACCTGCATTCTTTGGCTTTTGGCTCTTTCCTCAAATCAGTCCAAACTCTCTCTGCCTCAGTCATCAAACCTCCTACTCTGTGAGCCTTCTGCCTCCTTCTTATAAGGACCCTTATGATTATAGTGGACCCACCAAATAATCCAGGATAACGTGCTCTTCTCCAAATCCTTAAATTAATCACATCTGCCAAGTCCCTACTGTAACGTAAGGTAATATATTCACAGGTCCCAGGGATTAGGACATGAACGACTTGCGGGGGTGGGTCATTATTCAGCCTACTGGTGTACAGCCAACGGTCATAATGCTGGGACCCCAGAAAAGGATGGCAAAATGTTAACTGTTGATGCAGGGAAATGGACACATGGGAGTTCATTACAAAACATCTATACTTTTGTACAAGTTTGAAAAAATCCCATTGAAAAGTCTGAAATCTTTTGAGAAGGACCAGCTGACGTTTAAGGGAAAACCTGGCTTTTGAATTAGAAAATTTAACATCTATTTGCACATGAAGACATGTTCTAACTCATGAGTAATCAGAGGAACGCAACTTGAAATAATGAGATATGAAGATGGCGAAGATGAGAACGTGGAATGCCACCAGCTGGCAGAGGTGTGGGGGGAGTGGAGCCTGTGCAGCCATGCTGAGAGCAGCACGGCCCTGCTCTGACCTGGCGCCCAGCACAGAGGTCCACACACAGGCGCACAGGGCAAGTGCAAGGAAGTGTTCCGCGCAGCTTTGTTTATGGCAGTGCAGAGCTGGGGACAACTTGTATGTCTGTCACTGGGAGCGTGGGTGGGTAAACTGTGGGGCTTGCAACCCACGGAGCACTGTGGCATAGTCAGAAGCAACAGGTTTGATGTACCCATGGCAATAATGGACCTTAAAGGCATCAAGTTGAAGGAGAAACAAAGTAAGAAACAAATTTTCTGTGAAAAGTCAACTCAAAATACTGCCCCACAAGACAAAAGTCCTCATTTGGAAAGACACATATAAACTAGGAAATGGGACTTCCCTGGTGGCGCAGTGGTTAAGAATCCGCCTGCCAATGCAGGGGACACGGGTTCGAGCCCTGGTCCGCGAAGATCCCACTTGCCGCAGAGCAACTAAGCCCGTGCGCCACAACTACTGAGCCTGCGCTCTAGAGCCCGTGAGCCACAACTACTGAGCCCGCGTGCCACAACCACTGAAGCCCGTGCACCTAGAGCCCATGCTCCGCAACAAGAGAAGCCACCGCAATGAGAAGCCCGTGCACCGCAACAAATAGCAACCCCTGCTTGCCGCAACTAGAGAAAGCCTGCACGCAGCAACAAAGACCCAACACAGACATAAATAAATCAGCAAACTATGGCTCTCAGGTCAAATCTGCCCTTTGTTTTTTGTAAATAACGTTTTATTGGAACACAGTAACCCATTCGTTTAAGCATTGTCAGGGGAAGCTTATCTGTACAAATGACGGTAACATGCCATACACTAAAGGCCCGATTAACTTAACCCTCTGTGCCAGAGGTTAAAAAAACAAAGAAGGTGGTAAGAAGATCTAGGCTTGAGTCCTCACTAGCTAAGACAGCCCTGGGAAGTCACTTTTCCTGTTTGCTCCTCAGTTTTGACTGTAAAAATGGGGCAATATTCATCTTAGAGACAATATACCTGCGAGTGCCTTGTGAATTATAAATGGCTCTTCAAATGTGAAGGTTTGGGTGGGAATGGTATCGCAAACATGTGTCCTCCTATAATCCAATGCTGTCTTCTTCCCAGACTTCCTACTAACAGTGTCTTATCCTTTCTCTTCCTTGCCCACTCTATGGAGACGCTAACGATAAGGAAGTAACCAGAAGGCAAGGCAAAGAGAAGGGAAACTGCAGACCAACAGGATCCACAAATGGGAAGCAAGCTGGGAAAGAAGTTAGAAAAGCTTATCAAGGGGAGATAAGTTGGACCTGACCGTGGCCACTGTCCGTCAAGCCTCAGAAGGGCGCCGACTTACGACGTAATATCGCCTCATGACATCCGACGGAGAGGGATGAGGGAAATTGGCAATTTCCGGTAACAAGGTCCAACAGCTACCATTGCTTAGATGCTGAGCACAGAGCAGGCGTATGCTGAACACCTCACGTACATGACCTTATTTATCCCAAGTACCTCGTACCGTGATCCTATATGACAGATGAGAATATTGAGGGTGTCAAAGGTTCAGTAATTATTCCAAGGCCACACAACTGGGAAGTGGCAGAAGCAGTTCCTTCAGCCCTCCCCACACCCCCACGAGGAATCACCACCACCGCACAGATGTGAAGTAACGCAGCTGCAAGTGTTTGCGGCAGGGCCTCAGAAGAGTGACGCCAAACGTGCCAACTTTCACCAGGCGCTTCAAAACGCCTCCCTGAGACCCAGGGCCCAGACGACCATTTATTCGAAAAGCCCCTTCACTTTCTCATGCCCTGAGCCATGCCATCCAAGAGAACATTCTAAGAAGTAAAAGCAGACTTGAGTGCTGCTGGAGACCCACCTGCGAGGGGCTGAGGAGCCTGCTGTGCACATTCCCTTCCTAAAGGCGTCCAGCTCCTTGTTGTCGGTAATTGAAGGGAAGCCTACCTGATGTAACTAAGAAGCTGAAATTTAAAGGGGAGATGGCATAAAGATAAGAAAATCAGCTTCGGAGGAGGGAACAGGACCCTAGGCCTAGTCGTGAGAACTTGGGCAAGTCGCTTCTCAAACTGTCAGGTTGGGTTTGCTTCTTTGCAAATGGAGACCTTCTTTCCTGCTTGAACCTGACCCACAGTTCCCAGTCATTTAAAAATTAATCACAGGGCTTCCCTGGTGGCGCAGTGGCTGAGAGTCCGCCTGCCGAAGCAGGGGACGCGGGTTCGTGCCCCGGTCCGGGAAGATCCCACGTGCCGCGGAGCGGCTGGGCCCGTGAGCCATGGACGCTGAGCCTGCGCATCCGGAGCCTGTGCTCCACAATGGTGAGAGGCCCGCGTACCACAAAAAAAATAAATAAATAAAAAATAAAAATAAAAATTAATCACAGTAATAATCTACTGGCTTCTTGATCCTGGGAAGGGACTATGCCCTTTTACATATACTATATAATTTTATACTTAATACAAACGTGTGAAGTAAATACTAAACTATCTTCATTTTATAGATGGCAAGCTTAAAGTAACTTCCTCTGTCAACTCAAGATTTGAATCCAAGACTGCCTGACCAAGAAGAGCCCATGATTTTAACCCAAGGTATCTAAACCCTAAATTCACATTAGAACCAAATGGGGAGTTTTGGGGGGGAAAAAAAAACCCTGATGTGTGGGCCAATCTTAGAGATTTTGATTTCATTGGTCCAAGGTGGGGCTAGGTTGAGAACCACTGGCTTAACCGTATTACAAGGCAGCCCCCTATTAAAAACTGACCAGCTGCTCATGTCCCATCCCACATCCATGCACAGAAATGCACCAAGGTGCCTTAATACAGCTATATAACTAACATAAAAAGTTTCATAATGTGTGGTACGTGACAATATTCTCAAGCAATTAAACATGGCTCTTAGTTATTCATACTACTTTATATAAATACAAATGAATATATTTGGCTTTGCAATTTTTTAAAAATCTGAATTTGAAAGATGTAGCATTCTGATAGCATCATTTTAGGTTGCTGGGTTTTGTTGTTGTTTTTCTTTTTTAAGGAAAGATATAGTAATATAAATGAGGAAAATGAATCAAGCAATGAGAGAGCTCTGGTAAAAGAGAGTCCAGCCAACATTCCCACCCATACAGGAGTCCCAAATTGCAAGGGTGACCCTTAGGGTTTTGTTATGTAGAAGTTTACATCAGGGTGACTTTTTGCAAGGTCACGGTCAGTGAGGAAGGTCAAAGTGCAGTGGAGAGACTTACATTTTCCCTTTTAAATCCAGAATAAGAGTAATTAATCCTTAAGCTGTGCAACTAGACTTCAGCAAGTAGGTACTCCTCGCCAGTTTCTAGGTTTAAGCTGACATTGTCACTGTACATTAAAGTTGCATTCTGAGCTCTCAAAAACAATTTTCTCACCAGTTTATTAGCTAGCTGTGTGACCCGGGCCATTTAGTATTTCTCAGCCTTACTTTCTATATTGAGCAGTAGGAATAATACCCAGGGTTCTTCCCAGTGTTGCTGTTAGGACTGAATGTGTTCATCTGTGTAAATCAGTCTAGCACAGCGGCAGGAAGAGAGAGGGGCCTCACCAAATATCAGTTCTCCACCTTTCCCATGAATGCTCATGCTTGGTTATTGGACATAAGGCATGACTCAAACATATCCTTGAAGGATCTTGGAGCTAGCTTTTTCTGTTAAGAGTTCCAAAGTTTGTTTTAAATACAATCACAACTGTACCTTCACCATAAGCCTTGTTGATTGGATTAGGCTTATGCATCAAATAGCACAATCTCACATAAGACCTGTAAGTGTTGTATGTTACCTGAGTCAGGATGAGCTAAATATATTGTAGCAACACAGAGTCCCCATACCCCAGTGGCTTCTACAAACATGGGTTTATTTCTTGCTCATTTCCATCTGGGGTCAGCTGGGAACTTTGCTTTGTGTCCTCCCTCTGGAACAGGGCCATGGCAGAGGGAGATCCGTCAATGGGAATCACACACTGACTATGCTCTTACAGCTTACAGTCTCACTTCTACACTGGCCTAAAGTGAGCAAGTCACGTGGCCATACCTAACTTCAAGGGGGATGAAAAAAACTACCACCTGCCTGGAACCAGAAATATTTGGAGAATCACACTGATGACCACCACAGGGATCTTACAGTTTACAAAGCATTTGTCACAATGATTGCCCAATTCTCAAAATATCCAAAGTAGCAATTAATTAATTATATGTGATAATTCAATTATAAGGAGTCAGCAAACACCAACAAAAACAGAGAAAACCCAATGTAAACAGTTTGGGCAACCCTGCCCACTATTCTGAGTGAAAGTGCCTCCAGCTTACGAAACGTTGAACTTGCCCTTTCCTCAAGACGTGTCTGCCTCTTGAAGTATGTCTTCGGTAATGAGTGGGATTCTCATTTTGATTGATATTCTCTAGTAAATGGCCTCTGAATGAAGGCCAACTATATCAATTCTCAGCTTAAAAACTGTGATCTTTCAATACTGAAGGAAAAACTGGCCTTTTTTTTTTTTCTTGAAATAGCCCAGCATGCATCTCTAATACAGCACCTTCTTGGGGAGATTTAATTTGGACTATATAATGATTTTTGCCTTAAGGTCTGACTTCAGAGTCTGACCCCTGGGTGAAAGATGAGACTTCACTTTATCCCTGTCCAAAAGACGAGGGAATGAACAAAGGCTCATCAGTCAAATAACAAGGACACTGAGGAAGGAAGCGGCTAAAATCCCCATCTCCTCAAGTCAAGTCCCCTGTGAAGGGATAGCTTAAATGCACCTCAAGAATTGTGTGGCCCTCTGGGTCTGGCCCCTGGCTCAGTATTTCACCCACCTCTTCCACCCTCAAGATCAAAGTGTGAGGCAGGAGGCTAAGAATAGTTTCCTCTTTTCTTAGTTAATCCTGGCAAGGAAATGTTCTGCTTTCAAATCCTGACCACTGGGTGTCAGGCTTCAGGGGGAAAGAAAATAGAGATGGTTTATCAACCCCACTTAATTATGCCAATAGAACCCAAGTGAGATTTGCTAAAGGATAGAAAATCGGCTGGCCCAAGTACGTCAATATGTCAGGGAATGCTCACTAAACTTTCACTCATCTGAGTAAATCAATAAATATTTATCTTTTCTACATCTGTAGGAATAATTCATTAGATAGCACAGTGCTGGGACCCTAATCCTCTCTTGATTTAAAGATTAAAGGGGGTACTTCCCTGGTGGTCCAGTGGTAAAGAATCTGCCTTACCATGCAGGCGACGCAGGTTCGACCCCTGGTCAGGGAAGTAAAGTCCCACATGCCACAGGGCAACTAAGCCCGCCCACCACAACTAAGAGAGAGAAAACCTGCAAGCCACAACTAGAGAGAAGCCAGTGCGCCGCAACGAAAGATCCCACATGCTGCAACTAAGACCTGACACAGCCAAAAAGAAATTAAATAAATAAATAATAAATCTTAAAAAAGAGATTAAAAGGGAGTGGCCAATTTCTACACCAAGCAATTCTAGAGACAGATCACCTGAAAGCTTCCTGCAACAAAACACCTGAGAATGCAGAAGAAATATAACAAGATCTTTTAAAATGCATAACCAAGCACAGCAGGAAATATGGGAAATCCCCAAGATGGGGATGGGAGGAAGCAACGACAATTCAAGGAAGGACTAGGTGAGTGGGTACGCTTTGACATTTGCCAAACTTGGCAAGACAAGGACGGGAGGAATGGGACTAAGGGGTGGAGCACAACTGTGATTTCTTCATAAAGCCTTGGCCTTCAAAAAAGCAAGTCTCTAGTGGCACAGATATGACAAGTTCAGTTCAGTTTTGCCCTGGCTGGGGGTAGGGTAAGGTGTTAAGGGAAATAACAATGCTGTGGAGATAACTGAGCTCTCCCTGCTCAGTTATCTGCTCTCCCCACCCTTTACCTCCACCTTCAAGGTTTGAAACCCAGCTCTCACTTAGGCTTGAAATCTTGGGCAGGTTACATAACCTCACAGCACCTCATAAATTTAGTTTATGTTAAGTGCTTAATTAACACAGTACTTGGTACATAAAAGTACTGTTCAAAAATCATAGGGCAAATCAAAATGTGTTTGATATGTGTTTTTCTTCCAGAGTTCAACATTTTTCCTTAAGAAAAAGTCCAAAAATGATTTATTTCCTTAAGTTAAAAAATAAAGAAGTCAAAATTTTCATTATTTGAAAATTGAATGAAAAAGAAATACACTCCATCTTTAGTTGTAAAGGACCAAGATTTCACATGCTTATATGATGCTAATCAAATGATTAGGAAAAAACAGCCTGACATCAGCAAAGTTTCAAAACTCCCTCCACAATGAAATTACTAAAATAACACATACACAAAATGTTTTAGTAACTATTATCCAAGTTCCCTTAATGCCACTGGCATAGTTTAAAAACAGTTTTTATTTGGGAAAAGAAAGAAATCAAAAGGGATTATAGGGCTTCCCTGGTGGCACAGTGGTTGAGAGTCTGCCTGCCGATGCAGGGGACACAGGTTCGTGCCCCGGTCTGGGAGGATCCCACATGCCGCGGAGCGGATGGGCCCATGAGCCATGGCCGCTGAGCCTGCGCCCCACAATGGGAGAGGCCACAGCAGGGAGAGGCCCGAGGAAAAAAAAAAAAAAAAAAAAGGGATTATAAATATAAAAGCCACCATGTATGTAATTGCACAGGGGGGGAAAGCTCTCACTTGTAATGAGGAAACAAAGTAACAAACTGAATGACCTTGAAGCAAACTTGGTTATTTCAGGGCTTTGATTTTCTTCGAAAATGAGGATTTGAAATCAATGGCTTGAGGTCCCTTCCAGCATTTCCTTTGATTTTGACAGCTGCTGCAATGGCGACACAAGTTATCCATTTGGCCCTCCCATTCCACAAAAACAAAACACATTATCATTTTAAGAGTCAAAGAGTCAAATTCTTGTTCTGAATTTTAAAGCACTACATGACTGCTAAGGTTAAAACTCCTCTCTTTCAAAAATCCGAAAAGGTTGAATCATCAGAGGATAAAAAACCCATCACCACTGAAAACCAAAGTGGATTTTCAACCTAGTAGAAAATCTGAATTGACAAAGCACGCAAAAATTAGCTCAAATAGCTGCACCCTTCCTCCATGAGTATCCTGGTAAATGCTTAGTGGTTTAAGTGTTTATTGTTTATGCTGCAGAAAGCAATGAGGCTGGAAGCATGAATGTAATATGCCCAGAAACTAGAGTCTTCATTCAACAGGGAAAGA
>NW_006774075.1:1465536-1471764 GCF_000442215.2 Lipotes vexillifer
AAGAGTTTTCTTCAAATAAAAATAACACAACTAAAAAATTCCAAATTCTTAATCAAAGGGTTTAATTTTTTTTCACAGGATTCTTTTTTTGGGGGGGGGAGGGGTAACACATGGGAGCAAACCACCAACTGTCAATCATGTATTTGCAAAATTCCTGATATGTTACAGTCACTCGATTTACATACATTTGTAAGTGATGTTTCTCCACATACACATACAGTGAAAGACACTGTCCAAATAACTTCTGATGTAAAGCAGAACTTCGAAAGAGAAATCACTTAAAAAATCAAATCTTATATAATAAAAATACTTTAAGCACAGCATTCACACATTTGACGGTAGATCCCAAATGCTTATCTAAACAGAGGGAATGCAATTAAGCTGCCTTCACTCAAAATGGTGCCAGAGGGCAACTACCCCATTTACTAGCCACTGATAAGTCATGACAACACTATTTCACAGCCTGTCACCGTACTTCTGAAGCCCCCCACCCCACCCCAGGATTCAGGATTTCCTCAACACTAGGGACTTATCTCAAAAGCCTTAGTTCAGAACAGTAAAATAAATAAAGATCGCAATGCCACATTCAGAAACTAGGTAATGGCTTCGAAGTAAAAAGGGGGTGGGGGGAGAAATGAGGAACTGTCACTTATCTGTTTTTCTAAGTTTTCTATTTTTTAATAAATAGCAAAACTAAACTTAAAACACTAACTTAAAAAAAAAATCTAGCAGACTTAGAAATTCTGTGGGAAACCCAATGGCCATGGAAAACTTTTAGACCACTTACTAGTAGGTTTTTGTTCAGATATATGGTTCAGACATAATTTAATAATACATATGAACATGGTTATAGTATTTATATTTACTAACGAGAAGAACTTGGCAAAAGACACAATAGTCCTTTTCACAATAGAAGTTTTTTAAAGATTCTTTAGATATCATATGTATACAAAAGCTATTAGTATTCATTTTTAATACAAAATAAGCTAATTTCCTTACTTATACCATTTAAATATTACTTTTCTCTCTTCCCTTATGGAACTGGGGGGAAAATGCTACAGAAGAAAAACAACTGATGTTTCTACTAAATAGTTCAAAAAGTCTTCTGTAAGTCTAAACACCTGCTCCTGCTTGCCTAGCTGTGTCTAAACCCTATCAGGAGACTAAAAAAGGAAGGTCAAAACAAATAAGGCCTTTCCCTGGAAACCTCTACTGGACCCCTTGAGAGTGCACGACATCCTGAGTTTCTCTTGTAGACAAATACTTCCGACATTTATTTGTAATCAGATACTGACTTCAGTAGATTACAGTACAGGATCTATAAACAATCACAGTCACTACACTATCAATTCATAAATATAATGTGGATTATCCATGAAAAACTTGTGATTCCTTTCAATACATTCAATACATTCTTTCGGGACACTTCCCGGCAATCATCCCCTGGCATATAATACAGAAAAGAAAGCACTCAGGTTACTTAAATCTTCTTGTCATATTCACAGTAGTATCAATGTTTATACAGGGGAATCTCTTTCCAGGTGACTTTAGCTAAGAATCCTAAGAGTCAGGGACTAATAAACAAGACAGACCTCTGGAAGGCAGTCACAATAAATATTTCAAAGTTCGTGTAAAGAATGGAGCTTTACTCAGGCCCCACGGAATACCCAATCATATTTGTAACAGTGGAATAGGAAAAGTTGCTACTTACAGGCATCCACTGGACCAGGTGTTAGTTATATACTATTTCATTTAGTCAACACAACCCTTTGGCAAAGTATTATAACCAATTTCCCTTAACAAATGAGGACGCGGTTAGGTAAGTCACATCCAGTATTTCAAACCCCATCAGTTTCTAAAGCTCATTACACGATATTCCTACCCCATATTCCTCGGATAATCTGGTTTCTAGCCTGGTGGTTAAAAAAGGAGTAGGCAGTCTAAGAAGTACCCCCATCACCAGTGAGGAAGCAACAATGCAATAAGAAAAGCAAACACAAGAAAGAAAGCCACAGTGGTGATTTTTAAAATATCTGCTGAGAAGTTACTGCATACCACACCTAATGTTAGGTACTAGGGACACAGTGACATGTGACACAGCCCCTGCCTTTAAGGAGCTCACAGCCTATCAGAGAAAAACAGCCTTAAATACTCAATACTCCAAGGACAGAAATGGGTAAGACAATCATCATAATGGCTCGAAATCACAGGGAAAAGCACTTTAGCGTGAATTAAGTAGGAGGGAATATGATTTACTTCGGTTTGGAAATACTTCTCATCCCCAAACTAAACAAGTAACTTTTGGATTACGTTCACTTCACGCTAGCATCACTGATCCACTTTAAAAACAAGAAATAGTTGCAGTGAAAATCCATACTATAATAAAGCAAGTTACTGGTTAAAAAAAAACATCCCATGAAACCCCTGTAGTACCACTCGAGGAAGAGGAGCACCAGAATGCAGTCAAGTTCCTTTCCCTATTTCCTTGTGAACATTACACCAGAACGGAAAACTAGATCCACCTCGCTCACACATGTGCCTATATACAATGTGGATAATGTTCTAAACTTACGTGAGATCACAATCTGAGAACCATGCACTCAATCAGGGACTCCAACTAGGCTTTATATATCCAAGTACACAGCTCAGGGGAAATGCATCAAGCAGTACAGGGAGCCCTTAGGCTGTGAGAGGAATGCCAGTTCCGCTGAGTGGCCACGTGACCTTGGACCTCAGTTCTTCAGGGGAGGAAAAAAAGGGGAGGGGGGAATAATGCAGTCTACCCTAGAGGTAGGAGATTGAGTTCTGATCAAGGACTCTTCAGAGTTCCTATGAATCATTTTAAAAGTTGCTATTGATTGCTTTCTCTTTTCCTCCACCATGTCCCCATCATTTCTACTGCCTTCAGTCTACCTGTTTCTTAGTGAAAACAGGACAATAACTGTCCAAGAGAGCTGTTCATGTGAAAGTCCTCTATACTAAAAGATATCCACTATTACCTTTCTCTATAGTAATTACACAAACTGTGGGAAATTCGGGCTTCAAAGACTTTTCTTAACCTGGATAAACAAAATACCTTGTACCAAAATTGACAACAAGCGGATCTTGATCATCACATTACTTTGCGACATCTCTAAAGCAATCAGGACTTTCTGTACAAACTCCTGTTTCTCTGAGGTAATTAAACGTCTCTAATAAAGGCAAGGAAAAAACAGAATCAGGCATTCATTCAAAGTTTAAAAAGCACCTTTAAGTCATCCGTCCAGCCTCTCTTAAATGTAAAAAAGGTAAACAATGAGAAAATAAAATGTAAACTATATTTTAAATTACAAAAAATTTCATTAATATAATTAATCATGGGAAGTCATGACAGCACAAAGCAGCCAAATATAAAGCTTTTAAGAATTTCTAAGTAAATACTTTACAAAATAGTCTTCAGTACATGTTTTTGTACTAAGGAGAACTGAGGCTGTATAATAAAAAGCAAATATACTGAAGTAATACCATACGCTCACTACTGCAATTCAGAAATGAAATTCTAATCATTTCTTCTACAATTTACTGCACAAATTTATCTATCATTCCTTAAACATTAAAATGTTTCCCTTGTAAAGAAGAATGTTAGCACTGGTAAATTGTCCCTGTGAGTCAAATACTAGGTTCTTTGACAAGGTACTATAATACATAATAGAACTAGTGCCAAAGAGCTCAAGTATTCCCCAGCATCTGACCTTAACAATTCTACTTCTTTATGTGATCTAAAATAAACAACACTCACCTCTGTAAGCATTAAAATAAATTTCCACTAGCATGCCTCTGATCGTGCCTCAGATTTGGCTAAGTCAAAATTTCTTTCAACTGCCAACAATTCTACATATGAATAACAAATTAAGCTGAAATTAAGACACCTCTCAGCAAAAACATGACATCTATTACCGAGTGCAGAACGTGTTCACCAATGCCATTAACCAAAAATCGCAAGAAAACAAGGCATAAGGAAAATTCACTGCTACTTGATAGTTTACGGGTATAGTTGCCATCCAAATCTAAATACATGGAATGCATTAAACTTTGAGTATAAAGAACATCTGCTTTGCCTAAATTTTTTTTTTAATGGCAAGATCTTAAAAGACTTTACCACTTTTCTCCAGGCCTACTACAACCATCCTCAACCTGGGGCAGCCTTCTCCGTTTTCAGTTCCCAGGCTACAGACCACAGGAACCTGAGCAGAGTGAATTTACTATCAGATTCCTAAGATCTAAACCCGCCCATGAGGAAGGCATCCCTTTGATGATCCTTTGCTTACTCACAATCAAACCACTTACCAACTCTGTCACACATTACTCCCTTCCCTCAAGCCTAAACTTGATCTCCAGTGCACACTAAGATCAATACATTCCCCCACCCCCATCAAAACAGAGGCATTTAGGGCTTCCCTAGTGGCGCAGTGGTTAAGAGTCCACCTGCCGATGTAGGGGACACGGGTTCGTGCCCCGGTCCGGGAAGATCCCACGTGCCGCGGAGCAGATGGGCCCGTGAGCCATGGCCGCTGAGCCTGCGCGCGCGTCCGGAGCCTTCCGCACGGGAGAGGCCACAACAGAGGCCCACGTACCGCCAAAACAAACAAACAAAAACAGAAGCATTTGAGTTAACGGGTCCCTTAACCCTCTCTTCTATCTTCACCTTAGTCTTTCAAAGGAAGTTTTCTCATTTCCTAGGCTACCACCACCAAGCTTGGACTCAACCCATCTCTATTAAGATACAGGTCCAAGTTTTCCCTAAAAAGGTTAAGCTGGGGTCCCCTTCTTTAAAAAAATATCCCTCCCATCTTGATCTCAATCCTAACCATGCAACTTCTTGTAAAAAGTAGCCTTGGCAAGCTTTTCCTAGTTCAAAACCCTCTCTCTTATTCAACAGTGCCTAACAGAGGGCAGGTTGGCCATGCAAGGGACTCAGGCAAACTGAAGAAAATGTGCCTCCCCTACAGGGGCCAGCCACAAACCCCACTGCGGATTACTGAGTGCCATGCTAAACATCAGGCAGGCCTGTCCTTGCCTGACCTATGAATATTTTGAAAAAACCTTATGTGATCATCTTTCCCTTTCTAAACAATGGCTCTACTTGGTTTGAAACACCCCATGGTCACATAAAACAGATGAGTTGGCTGAAATCTGGCTCATTTGCAGCCTCTGCCTTAAACATAAACTTAAACTGGCTAATCCAATGATTTTGTAGATTCACAATTCTCATCTACCCATAAAAGTGCACTATCTAAACTTTTATTTCTTGGTTTTTCACCTCTCCAATTCCCTTATTATAGGTTCTATACTTGTAATCTCTGCCATTTCTCTCTCTACGTGGCAACTAGGATCACAATAAAATGATCTGAAGCCTAGATTCGCAGTTGGCACACCAAACCATTTCATTCACTTGTACCCTAAACCAGCTATCCTTAATGACTCCTTAGCTTTATGTAACTACTTTCTCTTGCCCTTTCACTCTTATTCTTCTGTTAGGGTTCAATCTTCTTACCTGGATTATAATGTTCTAAGCGGCTTCAGTGTCCCCCACTACTTCCAATCTATCCTCTATAATGAACTTGGATCCACCTTTTTTTTTTTCGGTACGCAGGCCTCTCACTGTTGTGGCCTCTCCCATTGCGGAGCACAGGCTCCGGACGCGCAGGCTCAGCGGCCATGGCTCACAGGCCCAGCCGCTCCGCGGCATGTGGGATCTTCCGGCACGAACCCATGTCCCCTGCATCAGCAGGCGGACTCTCAACCACTGCGCCACCAGGGAAGCCCCTCGGATCCACTTTTAATCTAGCCTTTAAAGCCGTCCACAACTCAATCCCTACCTAAATTCACAGCCTCATCTGACCTCACTCTATAGTGTATACTCCAGCCAAAATGGAATACTTGCTGCCCCCTTAACACACCATCAAAACTGGCCCCAAATGCCAAGAGCACAAACCATTTAAGGGGGGGAAAAAAAAAAGGATAAATGGGACTTCATCAGTATTTAAAAGTTCTGCTTTTTGAAAGACAGCCTGAAGAAAATAAGTCAACAGGCTGGGAAAACATTTGCAAGACATGTATCTCATCAAGAACTTGGATCTAGAATACATGAAGAACTCAACAATAAAACTAATTATAAAAAGGGCTAGGGGCTTCCCTGGTGGCGCAGTGCTTGAGAGTCCGCCTGCCGATGCAGGAGACGCAGGTTCG
>NW_006774075.1:1471882-1507796 GCF_000442215.2 Lipotes vexillifer
AGAAAAAAAAAAAAAAAAAAAAAAAAAAAAAAAAAAGGGCTAAAGATGTGACCAGTCACTTCACCAAGAGATGTGAATGGCAAATAGGCATGTGAAAAGATGTTCAACACTGCTAAAGATTGGTCGTGCAAATTTCATCACAGTGAAATGCAAATGGAAACCAAAATGAGGGACTACACACCTACTTAAATGGCTAAAATTTTAAATAAAAATGGGGGACTTCCCTGATGTTCCAGTGGTTAAGACTCCGAGCTTCCAGTGCATGGGGCGAGGGTTTGATCCCTGGTTGGGGAACTAAGGCCCCACGTGCCGCTCAGTGTGACCAAAAAAAAAAATAAAGGGGGAGGGTGGTAATTACAAAACATTGGCAAGAATGAAGAGCAATGAAACACACACTGATGGTGGGACAGCAAAATAGTACAGCACTTTGAAAACTGTTGGGCAGCTTCTCATAAAACTAAACATGCATTCCTAGGTATTTACACAAGAGAAATAAAAACCAATGTCCACGCAAACACCTGTATGCAAATAGCTTTACTCATAATAGCAAAGGCTGGAAATAACTCAACCTTCCAGCAACAGGTGAATGCATAAACAAATATGGTACATACATAATGGACTACTGAATATATCTATATATTCAACATGGATGACCCTTAAGAGCATTATGCCCAATGAAAGAAACCAGACACAAAAAAACTACAACCAGTCTGATTCCATTTATGACCTTCTGGAAAGGGCTAAACTAAAAGGACAGAAAGTCTGTGCACTTGCAAAGCTCTTGGGGGTCGACCAAGGGGATTAGTGAACAACGGGACAGGGGGAAACATTTTTGGGGTGATCAAAATGTTGTGTATCGTTTGTGGTGATGATTACACAACTGTATAGATTTGTCAAACTTCACCAAACTGTAGACCTAAATCAACAAGGTAGTTTTCTGTATGTAAATTATACCTCAATTAAAGCAGAACAACTGTCTCTGGACCATGACTCATGGCCTGATAATGCTGTTAATTGTCTAAGAAATACTTAGTGCCTAGTGCAATCCTAATAATTGTTTGATGTGCAACGAAACCACAAAATTTCCTGATGACTTAACCCCAAAGTCGCAAATGGCTGCCTAGAATCCAGCTTTAAGAGTTAAGAAAAAAAAAAATCTAAAATTTATAATAGGGAGATTTAACATATAAATTCAAATTTCCAGCTTGGTTTAAAATACCATCAGGCAAAAAAAAAAAAAAAAAAAAAAAACCCATCAGGCACTGTCACATGAGAGCCAGGGATGTGAGCTTACCCCAGCCCTTAACCACTTTCAATGGACTCACACTTCACCATTTAACTTACTTGGCTGCTTATTTATCTCACTTCACTCAATACTTGACTAATTAATCCTTAACCCATCCTTCCTTTCTGATACCTATAGTTCTTTACCACATTCATCATACCTTGCTTTATATTATGCATCTTTGAACACATTTTAAAAATCCCAACCAGACCATAATTCCAGACGGTCTCTGAATTATCAATCTATTTTTATAGACTCACACAATGCCTTCCAGAGTTGGTACTTAATAAAATGAACAGTGATCGGTATTACTAAGCGATGTATACAAAAATTCTATTAAGGAATACCAATAACAATAAAACTTCTATCAGGGAAAATGTTAAAAACAAGTTATAAATGTAGTTTTCCCATGAGTTCTCAATCAGGTTCCATTTACTACAGTCTATTATTAATTATAAATGAAGACTCTACAAAAAATAGCACCCTTTCAAACAGAATAAAACAGGCCCACATATTAAAAGAATGCAAGAAACTTGCCGAATACAAGTAATTCCCAGGTTTGGGTTAAACTTAGCGTATGATTGATAACAGAGGCTGCTTTTGTTAGGCTAAGTTCAAACACTTTAGAAATGAGCAATTAACAGTCCAAGCTAGAGAATTCACAGTAAGCCAAACAGGAAAGTTCCCAAAATCTAGCCCGTGTATATCAACAGAAGTACTTAAAAGTCACTACAGCAGTAAGTTCTCAATAAACACACTTGCCTTGATGATGGCAAGGTAACTATCTGACCACTGTATAATGGTTATCTTTTACCTACGGATAAAACATCCACCTATTTTATCCATAAGTATGGTGTGAGGGCACCTCTAAAAATGCCTGGAACCAGACCACAATCCCCTCCTCTACTTTCACTAATATAGGGTAATGTAATCTTAAGTTGCATTAACAGAAGCAATGGCATGTCTGGTCCCCTGGGAAATACAAGTTCCACGGCACTTTGCCCAGCTTAGACCACAGTATTGACTACAATCCAGAGAACACCCAGCAGAGGTTAAGCAGGAACATTCATGATATCTATAGAAACCATATCAAAGAGGAAGCCTGAGGAGGAAAACAGGCTATACAGCCTAAATAAGAATAAAGGAAGATGACAGTTAACTCAAGTAACTAAATGGCATCATGCAGAACAGCCAAGCTTATTTAACTTTACTCTAGAAGAATTAAAAACAATTAGTTACAGTTAAAGAGTATTCAGCTCAGCATTTCTAAGAGAACTATTAAGATGTCTTCTAAAGTAATGGTTTTGCTCTGAAGTATCTGAGCAAAGGAGATGGCCATTAAAAATTATTCAGAAAAGAATCCCAACTATTTGCAGGTACCTTACAAACCTAAAATTCTAGAACTAAGTCATATACTATGTTAAAAATTCAGCATAGAATCCTTTTATTTTTGCAATTCTAGCTAAATGGACTGATTACAGGGTATGTATTCTATCCTGCCCTATACCCCCAAGTTGTGTTCATTTCCTCGGCCTTTACAGGCAAGCGTTCTACTTGCTGATTGTCTTCCTTCCTTATGCTACATATTCTGCACTCTGTATCTAGGGGTTCTGTATCCATGGTTGGTTGAATACAGGGATGTGGGACCTGTGTTTACAGAGGGCCAACTGTACTATGCCATTTTATATAAGGGACTTGAGCATGCACGGATTTTGGTAACCACAAGGGGTCCTAGAACCAGTTCCCCACAGATACTGAGAATGACTATATTCACAACAAAAAGCAGTTCTACTTATTTTAAACTGAGAGATAAGGTGCCCTCTCCAGAAAATCTTCAAAAAAGATTTTCTGAATTATTATGGAGGGAATTTTAATATTTTGGTAGGCATGATAATAGGGAATAAAAACTCGGTGTGCTCTGTTTCCAGGCAGCCACTCCCAATGCACACTCATCATCACTTATAAGATACAAACAATACCAGCCATTCCCAGAAACTCTGCCAAATAACTACCTAACATTGTTCTACATATCGTTCTATAACTTGTTTCTCTATAAGAAAACCGAATGGTCGAACTCTAGATTTTAAAAAGCACAAGGTTAAAAAACACATACAACACAGAGACCTATTTAAAATTGGATAGATGGTCAGATTATAACGATATGCAACTGATTTACCAACTGTATACAGTGGTATAATTTTAACAGATAATATATTACTTTGGCAAGAACTACCATTTTAGTAAACAGTCTTATCAAGTGCCTAGACTTTCTTAACCTAAAAAAAAATGCTAGCATACAATATTGTCAATAGTTAACGTAGGACAAATTTTTAAACAATTTAAATGAAACCTAAAATATTACTTCAGCATGTAAATTACTCCATGGGAACAAAATTAAGCACTTAATAGAAGCATATTAACTCTTTCAAACCACTAGGCATCATTTAACAATAACAGCTACCTACACTGAGAAGTATCCCAGTAACCTGAAATACTCTTAACTTGCCCAATTAACTCCCTTACACCACACACTAGATATATGCCTCAAAGTATATTTAAATCCCAACTATGTACACCTATAAATTTAACATTTAAATATTTTTAAAGAGGGGAAAGGGAGAAGAGGCAAGTCCAGACATTAATGAGTACAGTATTTACTCTTCAAGTAAAAGGAACTGATTTACTAAGAACCCTTTGATGGGTCACACACTAAAGATGGGCTGCATCTAAAGACCCTTTGATGGGTCATTTGTGGTTAAAAAAAGGGTTTTTAACTTGTCTGTGGCCTGTTACAGGGAATGGAAAGTTCACATTTTAACACACTACACTAATTACTTTGTACATTGCATAAAACACCCAACACTGAGAATTCAGTAAAACTGACCAAGATCTACAATATAATATCATTTCCTATTGTCCATTTAATACAAACATTTGTTTCAGTGACTAGAGTGCTTAGAATGGTCTAAGTAAAACAAAAACATCTGCTAAAAATGTGGTAACAAAATAACAAATAATCAGTCTTATGGAACGAACTTTAAGATGAAGAGAAAACTATCCTTTAATTATTCTGTCTTTGGGGATCCAATTCTGAGTAAAAACTACGTACTTTATCCCATTAGATCACATCCTGACCTAACAAAGTGCTAAGTTATGTTCTTTAAAACACTGCTGTAACGACTACTTTAAAGAGCAACCCTGTGGAAAGATGCTGAATATGTAATCATAGTACACTTACAATTTAAGGAGAGAAAAAAAAAGTCCCACACTGGGGAAGAGAAGAAGCCATACTTAAAGAGACTAGAACAAAAATATCAAAGTGCTGTGGCCAAAATTAGTATAAATAGACTTTATTGAAGTCAGTGCCTCTGTACTGAGACAGAAGATTGTGTCTACATAAGCACAAGTTGTAACATTTCACAACTTCTAAAAGGAATGTCAACAATTACAACGATCATGCATACCATGGTCGATAATCACATTTTAGAAGCATTTTCAACCATTTCTAAAGAAATGCTTATAACATTGTTATATATAGAACTACTTTCAATAAACTGCAAAACATTGATCGACTTTTCCAGTATGAGCTACAGTGTCAACACAAAAGGGAGGCATAAATGTTTAATTTATGAAATCAGAATGGAATATTTACTGTAAAGAAAAATTAAAAAGCTTTCAAATAAAGGCCATTATTGAACCAACGTGAAGAGCACAACTTGAACTTTTGAGTTCATTCATCTTTTAAAGCTGTCCTCTGAATAACTTCAGTTCTAAGCATTGAATTCAGTACTGTGAATATTCCTTGGATTGCAGTTTGGCAATGATGCGGTCCAACTGTCTCTTTGCTTCACACTGTGGGAAATTGCTCATGTCATAATATTGAGGGGCAATTTTCACCAACCTGTCCAGAAGGGGGGGAAAAATTACCAAATTAACAATTAAAGTACTGGAATTGCTAACGGGATAGGCATTACTCATTAATACACTGATAAAGAAACGCAAACCTACAAATCCAAATCAATGTTAAAATTACAAATGCCTAATCCTTATAAACACCACTTTTCATATGCATGCTTCTAATAAGCTGTAAATTTTCTGATGGTGGACTTTCCACAAACTTAAAAAAAAAAGATAAATTCTTATAAAAAATCCTTTCTTTACATTAATACAAAGATATTAACATAAGGTCATTCATTTCTTCACTCTAGAACACTATTCTGACCAACCTCTCTAAGGTTAGAGTACTGAAGGTTCTATACAAGAAACATCCTGGTATTCAAATGACTGGATCTTCTCATTTTCAAAGTTCTAATAACCATAAATATAACTCTATACCCCAAACAATACACTTGACTGAATCTTTTTTAACGTTTAGCCATACAATTTTTTCTCAACAAAGCATTTAAGATAAAATGATAATGTCGTACACAATTTCAGTGTCAAAAGTCATAAATCAGTGTAGGAAATATACCAAGTGACATCAACTAAAATAAGCACTTCAGTCCCACCATTCTTGGCTGACGTTTCCTATCTTAAGTTATAGAATAGATTCTGGCAAAAAAAAGAAAAAAAAAAGGACACGAGGGAGTGAGGGAGTGAGCTAGTGAAGTGGGTGGGTAATTTTGCTTAAAATAAGTCAGTTCTGATTACATTTTGTGAATCAAATATGCAATGATACAAATAGAGGTATAGTTTTTAATGCTTGCTAAGCTCCTCAAGCACCAACATATAAATAATAGTTGAGAGCTAATGATAGTGGGACAGATAAAATATAAAGACTGACTGACTTCTGGAACCAGGAGACTTGAGTTAATCACAACAGCAAGAGAAGGGCTCTAAAGACACTCTTGATATCAGTTAACTGTAACTTTATATTTGGCTCCAAATCCTGCCCATGTCCTTACCAACAATCTCACCATCCTCTTATCAAACCAAAGATTTTAAGAGGTAACCATACCATCAGGTCAAAGCCCCATAACTATACACTGGACTATATACCTTAGTGATGAAAACACCCAAATTCCCCAGAGTGAAACGAAAAACAAGACTCCTTTCAGATTCCATTCTGAGCAAACGGTAACGAAAACTTTTAGAACGAAAGGCGCTGAGCTTACCATTCGGGCTTGATATCTGTACACGTCCGGATGTAATTCTTTGTTGTAAGAACAAACTCATTATAAAGCACCCATTCAGGCTTGTGGTCAAGAACAGTAGAGGGATGCAACTGAACCACCTGGTTATCTTTCACAGTTAAGTAATGCCCTGTTCGTTCTAAATGTGCCACCTGAAACCAAAACCCAGTAAATTAATACAATACTTCTGATGTGCTAGTTACAAAACAAAAGTGGTGTAAAGCTACCTATATAATTAGGGACAAGCAAGCCTCACCTTTTGCTTTTTATCTGATGGCTATATTTATCTACCACTGCCTAATAAAAGCAGGCGTCAGCCAACTATAGCAGGCCAAATCCAACTCACTGCCTATGTTTGTAAGGCCTGTCAGCTAAGAATACTTTATACATCTTTAAATGACTAGGGGAAAAAAATCGAAAGAGAAACATTTGGTGACACTGGAGTGGAAATCACATGAAATTTACATTTCAGTGAAGTTTTTTTGGAACACAGGCATTCCCATTTGTCCAAGGCTGCTTTTGTGCTACAAGGGTAGGCAGAGTTGAATAGTTTTAATAGGGACCTAATGGGCCCACAAAGCCTACTATATACTATTTGGCCTTCCTGCCTTAGACTATCTAGAGTAGGTTCGTAATGCCAGGTGACAACTTTGTGGTAGCTGAACAATTACTAAAAGATTAATTATCTACAATCAAACACATCAATTGGTGGCACTCATCTAATATTTAACAAATACCAAAGCAGATGAAGATAGCCCTTTCCAATTCTAGAACTCTAGTAACAAAAAGAATATGTGTGAATAATAGAAATGAATAATACATAATAGAAAATAAACTCAATTTTATTTAATAAATATTTACTAAGCACCTACTAGGTGCCAGGTACTACACTGCATGCCCTATTTCTAATAAATTTTAATCTTAAGAGAATTAGAAATCCATAATGCTTGAATAACAGAGCAAGGCATGAAAATCCTAACTCTAATAAGATCTTATAAGATGCCACAATAAACATTCTGTTGCTTTGATTTCAAATACCGACAATGAGCCAATCTACTTTCATTCTGACTCAGTGCATTTAAGTCCATTCTATTTATTGAGCTCATCTGGCCTTAAGGCAGGCCACATCTTGCTTAAAAGACAGAGCCAAAGGAGACAACGAAAATAACAAGTGGGATATATAAGAGATAACTAAAACCAATCCCATCCCAAGTAAGGGATTGACTTGTTTTCATCAGAAAAACTTTGCATTTTTAAAAACATAATCTGTTGTAAGTCCCTTAAAATAAATACTCACTAGATTTACCTGACAAGTTTTACTTCAGCCTCCAATATAAAACACAAAGCTAAATGAAATGTTTTAAATTATTTTTCATCTTTATTACTTAAATCAAAAGACACGCCTGGCTTTCCGAGCACCAAGTGTCTTAAAGACTCCATTAATAAAAAAGTAATTCTAAAACTGATGTCTATATAACTGGATCACTAACTATGCCATTTAGTGAATTAATTTAGACACGTAAAAACTTCTCTGTATATCAGTTCATTCAAGAATTTGGACATAAAATTTAAGATCAATATTTATAGGCATTCTTTAACTGAATTTTTGTGTTTATGTGGATTCCAAGGGCTGCTATAGAAAACAAACATTATGTAAACATTTAATTATGCACTTCTGTATTATCCACATACCTGCATAAAATACCCAGTAACCAAAGCTTTTCTTATATTAATATAATAGTCCCTGCTTGTAAAGTCAGTACTTCGACGAGGCAAATTAAATCTGTCCATAATTCTCGATAGCTGCTGGCGTACATTGTCTGCTGACATCAGGGACCTGTAGTTAATGAAGTTGTCATAACACCACTGAACCGATTCATGATCTACAAAGTTGGAGGGAGGGAAAATGAGAGGGACATGAATCATCCAAACAGGTATATTATCTAATTAAAAAAGGAAATCACTATAAACAGTAAGCTAAGTAATCCAAAAGGGAATAACCCACATCATTTTTATAAATTAATCACAATGTTATCAACTTTCCTAAAAATCTGGAGTGAAGTTCAAAATTAGAAATAGCACTAAGGTTTCTGGCTATTGAATGACAAAACAATGGTTTTTGGATAAACTATTTTAATTGTTCTGAGTCATTTACCCATAAACATCCACCTGGTTGTTTTCGAGGTTGAGAGAATTTGGAAAACTGCCATGTCTTTCTCATTTTCAAAGAAAAAACAAGCTTAGATTAAGACTCTCAAATACAATTTAAAAGTTATAAAAATGAACTTCAAGTGACTATTGTGTGCTTTTCTTTATTCCTGAGCTAGAGCACCCCAAATTTAGTGTTTAGAAGTTTTACTGTGACCCATGTACCTCTCAGTGGTTTAAAATACAAGTGACATAGTTTACAAGGATGTCTGGAACACTCACTTTTATGTTTAATAAACAAAGCTTATATCAAAGCACTTCAAGTAATTTCACTACATATATTTTATTTATTATCAAAGGGATCTTTCTCCATTGATGAATCCTTCCAACTAACCTAGAGATGCTCATATAAGAGCTCAAACTGTAGCATCATGTAAAATATTACACAGTGCCATCTTTATGCCTCAAAGACAGTCACAATGGAAAACTGCATTTACTTCAGAGGCCCTTCGATAAATAATCTAAGAGGGTTATTGTGAAATGGGGGGGGGTCCTTAAAAAATTACAACTATGATGATCCTTTTCCAGCTATGTGATATACAGTAATCTTTGGCATAGTCCTTTCTCCTTGGTTCTAGGATTCTACGAATTATAATATACATATTCTTAATAGTTTGTCAGAGGAACAACAGGTATATTAATAAATGCTTATCCATTACAAAATGCAGCCACATTTCAGAAACAGGGTAGGTGGATAGATGGGGTAGTAAAAGACCTTTAAATTGAAGAACTGACATGTTAAAATGTCCATTAATTAACCCATCTGGAATGAGAAATAAAAGGTATCCAACTGAACATAATGACATTTAAAGCAAACCACTGAGTATCTTCAGAGATGAAACAAAGAAAGTATGTGCTTAACGAAAGGTAACGTCGAAACAGACAATAAAAAGGGGGACTTCTTCAAAGGGTTGTTCATTTGCAGACTTTCATCTGGAGTGTAGTATTTCTGACATGCTAAACTTTTCACAGAATTCATACACTAAAGAGTAACAGAACAGGAATTTTAAGTTGTCAAGATAAACAAATAGTATCTGATGGTTTTACTATGTCTCTAAATTTTTGAGAAATAGTTTGATAAATGGGAGGAATAAAATCTAAACATGGGAACATTTTATTAAAATTCTAGCTATATATTTCTCACAGTGAAACTACTCTTTAAGATCTAAAGCCAAACCATTAGCACAGACACATACAAACACACAGAGAAATTAAGGCACTGCAAAATAACTTAAATCTAGTTCTGTTTCCCAAGTGTTAAAACAAATAAAGACTATCTTTACTATGTAATCAATTATTGTCTTTAATGAAATAGATCATCTTGACTAATACCTGAAATATTTGCTAATATCTGCTAGTTTGCAAATACACAATGTTTCAAATACAACACAGCATCATTTAAAAAATAGTTAAAACACACCAAATTCAATAAATGGATCTGAAATGTCCAAATATTATGTGGAGATCAAAGTTTGATGTTATTTTTACAATAGCTCTCCTTATTTGAAAATGTGGCAGTGATTAAAGGCTAAATGTCCAGTCATTCTGTTTCCTTTGACCTAATTAAGCGTATCGAGGAAAAGGTCTAAACTAACCAACAGCTTACCATCCCTATGGCAGTGAGAAGCATTTAGTAGAAAAGGATCATCTATCTAGTGTGTAGATACTCCCATTCTACTTCATGACTCCCCTCTGCTCAAAATGGGTAGGAGAAAGCTTTTATAGGTACCTACTGTTCAATATTTTCCTAGAAAGTTCCCAACTACCAAATGTGTATAAAGCACAAGCATTCTTTAGCAATTTTATCATTTAAATCTTAAAACTCCTCTAAGATACTGTAATGTTACATTTATATGTAAAAATGAAAACACACAGTTCCAATATAAATCTTATTTCATTTTCAAACCAAATTATGAAATACAATGCTGTGCTAGTTATCATCAAAAGCTTAAATGACAAAATAACACAATTTTAAAAGAATTAAAATGTCCTGTGAGAGAAATAAGGTTAAAAAACCATGCTGCTCCTACAGAAACCTTTTCATTTCCACTTAAAACAGTACCTTAATAACGTCAAGGGATTCTGAGAACCAAGATGGATGTGAATCTGCTCCTTCTCAAGGCAGTTATCACAATCTGTTAACAAGTTACGTGTCTGGTGGTCACACAGTTATCAACTAGCATGCGATACAGTTCGCACCACAACAGGAATATAGTGTATTTCTTGAATTGACCTATCCCATCGGGAATAAAGGCTTTAACATTATGCATTACCAATACTTTGGACACAAGAAGGATAAAATAAAGTTTCTGAAGTAAACTATGTATTGGCCTTCATCTGTTTCTCAATTACTTTTCATTTACCTCCCTTATCTGCCCCAAATTTGTTAGATCCAGGAAGAGAAGGACTCTACCTTTTCCTTATCTGATACTCATCAATTCTATCAACTCATATCAGAGTTTGTGTGTAAGACAGATGTGCAATTTGGCTGCTAAGGTCCTTGTTCCTCACACTAGCCCTCTAGCACTTCTGGACCCTGAATTTTGAATAAATTCACCCCTATCCCCAAAGAGATGTGCCAAAGTCAACAGACTATTTTAAGAGTGTAAATAGGATTTTTTGAGAAATAAAAATGAGATTCAAATAAAACAAGGAGTGCAAAATTTGAATGTCTATATAATAAATTAGGAAACTAAATTCTCATCAGCAGAAACCACAAACTTTCAGAGTGACAGATACCACATTCCTGGAAAACGGTGATGTAGGGCTATCAGTCTCTGATAACGTATCACCCAACAGGTTAACCTACCAATATGTAGAAATCAAATACTTTCAGAATCTATTGCAATTATTTCCACATTTTTTTCCCTTTACATTTTCCTCTCATTTAATTTTTATAAATAGTGCATTCCAACAAAAGCATCTAGCAATAACTGTATTATTACCACTATGTTTCCTTGTTTTCAAATAACTGGAAAATGTTCTTCATGTTGCTAAATATTCTCTGAAAACAATATAAAGCTAGAACAATATTTCATCACGTTGCTATAGCATAAATCATTGAACCATCTTTCTACTGGTGGGCATTTAGGTAGTTTCCATTTTCCTTTACTATGATAGATAACTGTGGGATAAAAAACTTGAAACATATCTCTGTCCACAGAATGCTAAAAGAAAATCTCACAGATTACCTCTGGGTCAAAGGGTTTGAGTTTGTTAAGGTTCTTGGTAACATACTGCTTTTCTTAAACATAACATAAATTTACATTCCCAGCTCTGGTGTAAGACTGCTCCACTAAACCCACTCCTACACAACTAAAGACTATTTTTCTTTAACCTTTGCCAATTTTATAGGTGAGAAAATGGCACCTCTCAATAACAATGCATTTATTGAACTACAAGTAGAGGTGCATTTCCTCCTCATGTTTATGGACCACTTATAGCCTGAGAATGGTCATTCACATTTATAGCCTGTATTTCTATTTTGTTAGTTTACTCTTTTGTAAGAGCTATTTATTAGTAAAAATATTAGACAGTAATAATTCTATAATACAAAACCATTCACAAAAAATGCAAAATTAAAAGTATATCAAAATCTGTATGTTCATGGTAAATTTTATACAAGTATTTTATCTTTATTTCTCTGTTTTTTCCAGCTTTCCAGTGCTTTTCCCCTGATTATAAATGTAAACAACTCTGGAAAAGATGGGCAATTTCTATTTTAAATGCTAGTCATGAGTTTTTTTCTAAAGGATCTCTGGGTTTCTAATGTAAAGTTGTCACGGATAATAAATGAAAGTGAGATGAAGAAACATCTTATATGCTGCAAGTGACACTTAGACAAAAGAGTGCCTTCAATCTAATTTACACTTACTTTGTTTAAAAGCGTGGTAGACATTCAGCAGTGTCAGATGATCTCCATCTATGTGGGCAAATCTCATCTTGGCCTCATCTGCAGCTTTCTTGGCCTCCGTGGGGCGAACAAAACACTGTGGGACTAAACAAGGTTGGTATGGGCCCAACACAAACGCCCATATCGATGAGTCACGCATTCACAGATAGAGGAACAAGGCCTAGCTAGGTCAGTTCACAGAGCATAGGGCAGGGCAGGATGGCCTCCAACTGCATCTTGGACTGTTTACTACCTTGATTTGGTACATCAACACCTAACCACATCTGTAAGACAAGAGGGTTTCAAAGCTACAGAGTACCTGATTATTTTTAACTAGATCTAAAAGTAGGCATCAAAACAGCTATTCTGAAGGCCATCAAAATACTAGAAAGCTCAACTTATTTCAAAAACCAGTGCCGATAGCTCTACCAATAGCCAGAATTACGGTGTTAATAGCCTTTTAGCTAAATATAATTTTTTAAAAGGCCATCCATTGAATCCACTGAATGGTTATGAAAGTGATGAAGCCATACTTGCCCACTGCAGGGCTAAAAACAACTTTCCAACCAGTGTACTGCCACATTTCTATTGTAATTCTTCCCTAGTGCTGTGGCTATTACCAACTGGTGGGTATCACTATTAGCACTGGTGAGCAGAAGCATATGTAAACATAAAAAATATCATGAAATCTTGGGTTTTGATGATAGCAGTAGTGGTGGAAGGTTAAACCGCCTCTGAATTAAGAAAATTCAAAAAGGCTGGGAATATTCGGCCTAGTTTTCCAGCATTTTAAGAAAAAGATTAGAAAATAAAGTCCCAAGTTCTTTTTTTAAACTGTATTTGAAGACTTCAATATAAAAGCAGAATCCAATATTTTAAAAGTTGACAATGAGTCTGAAACGGTCATTATTTCAAGGGTCATCAAAATATATAACTACAGTATTTGTTTAGAGCCTCAATATTAATTCACATAAAACTTTAAGTTGTTACATACAAAGCGTGCACTATATTTTTTGAAATACAACTTTCCTTAATTCACTTTAGCAATTCCATAGTCATAATAGCAGTATGAAAATAAAAAGACTTAACAACTTGGGACTTTGTGAACACATTTTTAAAGCTCTTAAAACTTTGTCAATAAAAAAAATTATAAATTATCAGTTCAGATAGAAGGTAATGGGAATAATCGACAGTGAGATCAAATACAGTATCAATTATTCTTTGCCATACAGTTTCCCCTTTAAAATGATTCCAAAGAAGCCAAATAGAGACAATGACACATAATCACAGTAAATACTAAGTCTTGCTTAATGTAACTGAAGCAAGGTAATAAATAAAAGTACAGAAACCTCTCATAGCTGTGAAAGTTAATGTGAACTAGCTACCAGAGTTAAATATTGGGTATAAGAAGCACTCCATAAGGCCCCTGATTTGTACTATTTATATCAGGACCCGGAAACTTCAGAAACTCTTTAAATGGAAAACAAAGCATTACAAGCTCAGCAAACTGTTTCAGTTCCATGACTTCTTCCTCACGCTTTAACGTTTTCCCCCACAAATGCCATGCTTAATAACCGCTGCACACAGATGTTCACTCTCTTGATGTGCTAAAGATGACCAGTAAACCCTACGTTTTGTAGAACTAGTACAAAATAAGAGATGTAGTTGGAAGATCTCAACTGCATCATAATGACCAATTTTTTTAAAGGGCTAATTTTCTAAACTCAGACAATGGTAATTGTATAGTGTGCCTGCTAAGAGAACCTAGAAAAATAAAAACTGGGCAGATAACAAATACACAATCTGTTAAACTCTTGCCCCACACTTTCTCTAAAAACTAAAATGTTGGGTTAACTACAACTGGGAGAATCTAGCAAAAACAACATATAAGAAAAGGCAGACAACAACCTACCACCACCTCCGCAAGAGACTACAATTTCATTAAAATGATTCGATACTGCCCTGCCCATCTGCTCTGAGTCTGATCAATCATAACTCTGCAAAAAAAACATTTTAGCTAGTTCTTAAATTAAAAATTCACACCATTAAAATATACATCTAAACTAAGCCAAAATTTTTATATTTAGAAATTTAAAAAATTTCCTCCTTTAACTACATGTAAGATTTTGAATTATTTGAGGCATTTAATTATAAATAATACCAATGAACCACTCTATGACTGGAAGTCAACTTTCCCCAGTACTGAAACTAGTATTATAGAGTACTTTGATAGTAAAAACTTAATACGTTTTCTATTTTTCGCTGCAAGAACCAGTGTATATTTTTATGTTAACAATATTTCTTTTTTTTGGAAAATCTAATTTCCAAGTTACTATTTATGAATTAAGTGTTACTATTAAAAACAATAGTATTTGTTCAGCTTAATGTTCTAATTTTTAAAATAAGCAATTTTATGTATTAGACATATTTATTTTATCAAGTGTCTTCCTGCCATTGTAAAAGAATTACCATCAGGTTAGATTTTAAACCTAGAATTATATATTACTACTTCTATTTATTTGATACTAAGTTTGAAGTAAATGTTTGATTGCCACTGCAGTACGATTTATACATGCAGAAAAAGCTCACTCTTTAAATGACAGTTTGCTTTGTCTCAGGCTCACTTAATAGTGCCAGCTACTAGAACAAAGTTCTTCTGGTACTTTCAGCAATAAACTGCAAAACTGATGGACCTACCAAAGAACTCAGTTATAATGTCTTCAGACTTATTCTCTTTTTGAGATTTTTATTTGCACTCAAGAGAGCCTATGTTTTTACTATACTGTGTATACAATGACTTAATTTACTTTTGTAAATACTATGTCATTATAAAGCTACTTTACAAAATATTTAGGAAACAAAATGAGTCCCTTAAAACCACCTATAAAATCCACTATCATACTAAATATTAGAAAACAAAACCAAAAGTGAAGTCCACCCAAACTTTGAAGAGCTGGGCTTTTTTTAGTTCCTTTCCCTCTATTACCTGACAACATAGCAGTAATAGATAGGACCTCATTAGAACAGTTGTAGTCACAACTTGCAATAACCATTTTAGCGAGCTGTGGATCTAGAGGAAACTCAGCCATCATGGATCCCAATTCAGTCAGATCTCCATCATCATTTAAAGCAGCCAGATAATTCAAAAGTTCTAGGGCTCTCATCAGAGTTTCAGGAGCTAGGAGGAAAAGGCAATATAACAGACAAGCAAAAATGTGACAAAGTACAAATTATTATAAGCATTCTCATTTTTCATTCTACAGTGGACAAAACTCGAAACTCAAACTGTCATCAAATCCAATTATAGAGATCTAGCAAACTATGAATCATATAAAATTGCAAAACTTTCCTGTATAATAGTAAAACTGTCATCTTCCTAAGTACATTAAATAACTGTTAACTCAACAATGTGTTTATCAAACTATTTTTCTTCCAAAAAAAATTGGGAAAATTTTCATTTTCATGCCCTGTCAATAACTCCCAGAATAATTTAGCTATTCTGAAGGGAAAAAAAAAAAAAAAAAGAATTTGCTCTTTTGTCACTCTTTTTAGTTTTAATGCTAACACACAAAATTTATCTTGATGCATTGTAAGAAACAGGTAAAATGTATTTAATATATATACTGAATAGGATGCAGAGAAAGAGTCAATTTTGGTTAAAAGGTTTGATAAAATATTCTTTGAGAATTCATACCTGGTGGATCCATAAAATCAAAATGCACCAAATCATCAATACCAAGTTTCTTCAATTGTAACACAACTGATCCTAAATTAGAACGCAAAATCTCAGGATAGGTGTTATCCTAGAAAAATACAAAAACATTTGTTCTGTTAAACATTCCTTAATCCTCTTGCTCCAAAAAGCAAAACGTTATCTATTCTCTGCCCCCTCAGCTATTAATTTTTGGCATTTCTTCTAAACCGCTGACTAAAGGAGACGAGAAAAACACTTATGGACTAAAAAGACTAAAAGGGAATCAGACACTTTCTATGAACTATCTTTATAGGTTTCGAAGCGTTACTGCTGCTGCCCACCTCTACTTAGAACTGTAACAAAGATTTGTATTGGTAGACTACACCATAAATCTCGGAAAAACTAAAGAGATTATAGTGCCAAAAGGCAAGATAAAGTAAATGAAGTAATTTTCCCCTGGTAACAAATTCAACTTAACCTTCCAAACACACCAGGAAGGACACAGTAAAACCCTTACCTGCATTTCTGTTTTGTAAGCTTTCTCTGTATAAAGTCTGAAGCACTTCCCAGGTCTGGTTCGTCCAGCTCGACCAGCCCTTTGCTGAGCTGAAGCTTTACTAATGGCTGTCACTAAAAGGGACTCGACTCTGATTCGAGGATTATATACCTATTGGAATGGAAATAACATTAAGAATGATTCTTCCTTCAGTTAAACACAAAACTGTGATCTAACAGAAGTATCCAAAGCCCACAGCTAACCCCAAAATAAACAAAGTAGTACTGATGACCATGATAAACCATGCCGGGACAGAAACAAAATTTATCGTCTTTACTCCTTAACTTTCTTGCAGGTATTCTGACTCCAACATTCTGAGAGACCCAAGCTAACGTGAAAAGTCTCTTACCTAACACACAGATAGCTTATATCATCTTTACTCTTCCTAATTTAAAATAATTTCAGCTTTACCTTACTCTTATATAGTGGATTGTGCTGAAGGTTTTTGCTTGAAAAGAACCTGTCAATTTCAACACCTTGGACATTAAGAAAACTATTTTGAACTTAGTCCAGAAGAAGTCAGTTATATGCTTCCAGTTTAAAGGACAGTTTTCTATCAAAAACATGAATACTATGTACAATGAATTCTCCCAATTATACTTATAAAATGTAATCAAATGCAATCAAAGATCTTTAAATTATAAAACACAGTTTTATTTATTTACTGAGTAGTCACTTCATTTGGTAAAAGTGCTTGGTATTCAGTACTGTTAAACTAGAGGTTAACATAGTACTTTTTTTTTAAGTACTGTGCCTGGCACACAGAAACTCTAATTTAGTTGGGGAGTGACTGATATGCAGGTTATGATAATCAATCCTATACTTATTACTACCACCATACTCCTTACATGAACATACACTCACATACAAAACACTCACCATCATTACAAAGAAACGAAGAAACCAATGCAACCGAAAAGCAGCCTACGGTTAAACATTAAACATGGGCTTAGTATGTGAAAGCCAGCTAGAACACAAAGGGTTCATATCTCAGAAGTCTGAAAATGAAACACAAACTGGAAAATAATTCTAAAAAGTAAATTTCAGCCATTAAATGAGTAAGCAATAAGTACTGTTAAACTAATACTAATTTATAAAGTACTAAAGTAGTACAAAATACGTACCTTTTGTTTCGCAAATCCAGGATCAATCACAAATACCACACCATCTATTGTCAAAGATGTCTCTGCAATGTTAGTCGACACAACAACCTGTTAAGAAATAAACAGTATTTAACTTATACTAACCGGCCAAGTACAATTCAAATAGTAAGATTAGCATTAACTTTCATTAAACCATCAGTTACAACCCACTAAATAAACCAGAAATAAGGTTTGATCTTTAATGACCAATGCTATATAAAGACGAATATTTAAGAATTCAGGGCTTCCCTGGTGGCGCAGTGGTTGAGAGTCCGCCTGCCGATGCAGGGGACACGGGTTCGTGCCCCAGTCTGGGAAGATCCCACATGCCGTGGAGCGGCTGGGCCCGTGAGCCATGGCCGCTGAGCCTGCGCGTCCGGAGCCTGTGCTCCTCAACGGGAGAGGCCACGACAGTGAGAGGCCCGCGTACCGCAAAAAAAAAAAAAAAAAAAAAAAAAGAATTCAAAGTTTCATTAAGCTCATCATAGTGCCTTCCTTTTTCAACAAAAAATCTTCAGATTATTACTCAATCACATCAGAAGAGCATCAAAAGAAAATTATCAATAAAGCAATATAAGCTTACCTCACAGAATGTCTCCCTGAGAGAACACTCCTTGGTTAATATCCAAACTCCACACAACATGTAAATCTTTCAATATTTTCAGGCAACATTGACAAAGGAAAACTTTATATCACCAAAACTCAACTCAGCATTTTAAACAAAATGGCACATAGGGATGAAAACCTCAAGTTAGAATCCAAGAATCTGCAGATCATCAGAACAGAACGTGGATGTTTTGTAAAGTGTATAGTCTCAAAGGGGGTGTCACTGCATACAAGGAAACTGTTAATCATTTTAACTTTTTATTGACAGGGAATAATGTTTAAAGCACTTACATACTAACGTGATAGCTTGTTTTTTCATGTGGGTGTTTTACTGTATTTTAAACAGGTTTTAGAAGATTGGGGCTTGAGAATGACATGTTACATAATTTTTCTTTTTAAACGATGGGAAAATGGGATCCTCATTATTATTTTCCCCAAAACATCTGATTTTGGGAACAGATTGCTGCCATTAAGTAGGAGATACATGTATATGCAAGCAGTTGACACAGAAGATAGATCAGAGTCTGCTCTTAAAGCTTTTACAGTTTGTAAAGAAACATTAGAGGTGGAGAGGAAGTGTAATGACATCAAAAATGGGCTGTAAGGGTTTCCCTGGTGGCGCAGTGGTTGAGAGTCTGCCTACCAATGCAGGGGACAGGGGTTCGTGCCCCAGTCCGGGAAGATCCCACATGCCACGGAGCGGCTAGGTCCCTGAGCCATGTCCACTGAGCCTGCGAGTCTGGAGCCTGTGCTCCTCAATGGGAGAGGCCACGACAGTGAGAGGCCCGCGTACAGCAAAAAAAAAAAAAAAAAAAAAAAAAAATGCACTGTAAGGTTTTTAAAGTGTTTATTTCCAAAGTGAAGACAAGGAAAACTTACTAAGAAAATGGCATTTAAGAGAGTTGTTGAAGGTAAAGTGGGATCTACCCACAAGAGGGAAGGGAAGAGCACTAGAAATAGAAGGTTCGGCTTAAACGAGAGAGCATGTGGACAAGAATGCCCATAGGCACATGTAAGAAAGGACTCACACTGCCAGGAAATCTTGGAGGTTTAAAAGTTTACTAGAATGCAGCGGAGCAACTAAGCCTGTGTGCCACAGCTACTGAGCCTGCACTCTAGAGCCTGCGAGCCCAAACTACTGAAGCCCATGGGCCCGTGCTCTTCAACAAGAGAAGCCACCGCAATGAGAAGCCCGAGCACCATAACTAAGAGTAGCCTCCGCTCGCCGCAACCAGAGAAAGCCCGCGCACAGCAACGAAGACCCAACGCAGCCAAAAATAAATAAATAAAATAAATAAATTTATATATATTAAAAAAAGATTACTAGAACATCACTAACAGGATAATATTTTAGAATCACTTGCATGTCTAAGACGAAAACGCTCCCTTTGTGCATTGGTCAGTTGAAAAGACTACTAACTAGCAAATGGACAATAAACCATAAGTGGTTTGATGCTAATGAAATATTTTCCAGAACATTTCGAAGACACGCACATTCAGTAATTAGAGCTGAAGCAAGCAAGGTTAACAGGTGAACGTGAATAAATACAACCAGAGTTTATTTAATATTCTACAAAGTCAGTGTGTTGTAGTGGAAGGAGCAGGGGTAGGTGGCAAAGCCAGGAATCAAATCTAAATAGCTAAGTAAGAGTGGAGAGGTTTTAACACCCCCAAGCTTGAATTTCCTTTTATAACTCTTGTATACTAGTCTAGCTGAGCCAGAGTTCTAAGATATAAACTTAGATAATGTAGAAAGCCCTTATAAACTATACAGAATCACAAACTACATGCCTGTGATTACGTAAGAGGTCTTGTGATTTTCTATTCTGGGGTGAAAATGGTTGCCATTATGGATAGATGTTGTACTTCTAGATAGATGTTTAAAACATATTTTGGGGGAAAAAAAATTTCACATATTTCTAATATAACAAAATATACTCAATGTAATAAAAATGTATTGATGTGATTAACCCTTTGAGTTATTTAAAAATTTTTGTCCACCAAATAATTTCACTTGGTGTTCATGTGTTTTCTCTGGGTATGTGTGTGACAAATCATACAACACCTTATAAGGTGGTGTGGATGTGTGATTTCACAAGTGTTTAAGAATCAGGTGATTACACCAACTTTGACAAGCTCCATGTCATTACTGATGATAAAGTCAACTGCCATCCCAAAGTCACACTCTGAAATACAAGCATAAAAAGACCTAGAGAAGCATGGTCTTTAGAGTTTTTCCTAAGATTAAAAAAGTAAATTGGTTAAAAAGCTTTAAGGTGATAAAAACTTTTTGTTTTGAGTAGGACCTACCTACCCTATGAGAGGTGGGTTTTGGGACAAAAAAGGGCAACAGTCATATAACAAATTGTACAACCCTGAGGGAGGTATTTCTACTGACTCTACCACTAGAGCTGGATAAACAATACTAACTAAGGCTAAATAAAACATACACACCCAGAGATTACAAAAGAACAGAGAAATAAATGAGATGATAAAAGTTATCTAGCTGTCTTGGAACCTTAGCAGTGGGGTGAGTGAGGCAAGCCCTAAGTATGTTCTAGATGTGTTAAGTGGCACATGATCTAATTAGGAAGTGGTCATACCACAGTGATACTGAATTTGTCAAGGGACTTACATATTACTGACAGGAATATATATGTTATAAGCTTTCTAGACTGTAGCTTGGCAATAAGTGTTCAAAGAGTCTTAAAGAGTGTTCAAACCTCACTTGCAAAGGAATTATTTCAGGTAAATAACCCCATATATAGAATAAACACTATGACAAAAAGTCTGGCGATGCCAATTCTAATCTTTTTATATTATATGTGTTAAGAATAAACTCTCAGCTAAATTTATCCCTTTCCTCCTCAATAATCTGCCTTCTAATGGAATCCACGTTGATTTATTTCAATAATTCCATTTCAAAGTACTTGAGTTGCTCTACTTGAATTCTATTTGGACACGGTAATGCAGTTAGGTTAAACAAATTTGGATTTTTAGTCCCCAGGGAACGCGGTGGGGTCTCCACAATTCAGTGAGGACATTAGCTTGTTTGTAAATGTCCCAGCAGCACCACACTAAGTTATCTTCAGGTAGTGTATTATTAAGCCTCTCTTTAAAACTATAGAGCCATCTCCATAAGGGTCATTTCTCTTTTTTATTGAGCAATGTATGCTCTGAGCATACATTGTTAATTAGTAAACTCTAAGATAAGCTACAGAAAAATCAGCTATTTGTATGGACAAAATTAATGAAAACCAAATAAAAACAAAAATAGTTGCTGGACTTTAATAACACCAAATCTATATAAAACAGCAGCTATAAGTCTTAGTCAAAAAATGCATTCAAGTGACTTACTGATGAGTAAACTTTCATGCACGTACAAAACTACTGTAGCTTTAGCTTAAAGTCAAATATTTGAACAAATGTCAAGCATGATCAAAACAGGTAAAAGTCTCCACCCTCACATAAATTTATGAATTGCGTTCTCAACCTTTCTTTTAAAACAATATATATATATTTATTTATTTATTTTTGGCTGTGTTGGGTCTTCATTGCTGCACGTGGGCTTTCTCTAGTTGCGGCAAATGGCTACTCTCGTTGCGGTGCGCAGGCTTCTCATTGTGGTGGCTTCTCTTGTTGCAGAGTATGGGCTCTAGGCACGTGGGCTTCAGTAGTTGTGGCTCTCGGGCTCTAGAGTGCAGGCTCAGTAGTTGTGGCTCGTGGGCTCTAGAGCGCAGACTCAGTAATTGTGGCGCACGGGCTTAGTTGCTCTGCAGCATGTGGGATCTTCCCGGAACAGGGCTCAAACCTGTGTCCCCTGCATTGGCAGGCGGATTCTTAACCACTGCGCCACCGGGGAAGCCATCAACCTTTCTTGATTAAAAACTTGAAAGTTTACCATTGGTGCTATGTTGCAAGTCCACATAAAAAGAACTCAGTAACTATTTGTAAAAGGAATACTGGTTAAGTACCCAGTGCCCATAAAAGATTACGTTTAATATAGCCTACATTTAAAAACTTTAGTACTAAAAGCTGTTTCGTTATTAGTTTTACCACAATCCTATTAGGAACCCTATTTTGCATAAATTAATACAATGAGTAAGATAATAAGGTACTACCTTACAAAACGTGCTCGAGTATAAAGTAATTTAACAAAAACATGAATCAAATAGTATTTTGTTTCACACTGGAAGTAGACTGTCAACCCCTAAATGTTCCTATGTAATTTTATTTATTTATTTACTTACTTATTTTTGTGCTTTGTCACACTCTAATTTTTTTAAATTGGAGTATGGTTGATTTACAACACTGAGTTACTTTCTGCTGTACAGTTTACATATATATATATATCCACTCTTTTTTAGATTCTTCTCCCATATAGGTCATTAGAGTATTGAGTTCCCTGTGCTATACAGTAGGTCCTTATTAGTTATCTGTTTTATATATAATAGTGTGTATATGTCAATCCCAATGCCCAATTTATCCCTCCCTGTAATTTTAAATGAATTGTGAGTATCAGTCACTGACAGCACTCTTGAATGAAAGTCCCATTCTAGTAACTGGCACAGTTATGTTTAATTAATGAATTCATGACAAAAGAATCAAGCCTTGGCCTCTAGTTCTTTGTTTTATAATATAAATAGGATATTACCAAAGTTGTAGCATTTAAAAAAGAGAACAGGAAAATAGCAACTGAATACCAGTTCTTACTGTTCTGGTGTCCACCCACATTCCCTCATGTAACCTGTGTGCATCTTAATTCTTACCCTTCTTCTTTTCCCACAATCCCACCAATCCTTTCTTCTATTCTAACTGAACCTGCCAAGCCCTGGGTCTGATGGTCACTTGCTCATCTCGCCTGCCAGTCACTGCTTGGCCTTAGTGCATTTCAACAGTCTCAGGTTTTCAGCTGGCACTCCTACTTTCCCTGACCAGCTTCAAAATACATGATTTGTTGGGTGAATCCTCCTCTATAAACTTCTATAAAAATTGTTCACTTTCCCTTAAACATGCTGGGGTCCAATGTGTCTTTCCTCATAAAGAATAATGCACCAATTGCCAAGGGAAGTCCTCCCTCCCCTGGGATCATCCAGGGAGGCCATGACAGCACTCTTCTCAACCTCTAAGATGAAGCTGACTCATGCCAGGAGATAACATGATTTCCCAACAAGAGATCCTATAGCTTTAGCTGAATGAAACATCATTAGTGGATGATGAAATAGCACTGTGGCCCTTAGTTTTGATTCTGAATTAAAAGCCTGAGATGGGATCCCAAGGTGAGTCCAAGCCCTGGGAACTCCAACGGCCTCCCCTCAACATCTGTGGCCATCACACATATATCCAACTGCTGCTGAATCACTCTTTTCAGAAAGACAAAATTCTCCTAAATATCCTAGGATTTACAAGAACATGAAAAGCAATAGTTTTAAAAACCAAACAACTTATTCTATTCCATGGGCTTTGGCTGTAGAGTCTAAAAAATGTACCACGTACTGGACTGACACCACACTGAACCTAAATTTCCAATATACTAGTATTAACAGAGCAAAGAGCTCAGATATGAAGTAAGTTTTAATGTGTGGGCCCAACAGTTCTCAAAGTAACTCAAAATGGAATGAAGAGAACTACATGAAAAGACAAACATGGCAAATCTTGCTGTAAGCCAATTTTACTCAAAGATAAATAAAAACACCATTTTAAAATTAAAACGAATGCAGATACACAAAGTGTACATGATTTCAAGAGAAAATTAAATCACCTGCCTGGAGGATGTACTAACTCTAACTCCTCTTTACTATAGAAAATGTTTACAAAACAGCTATTTTTATATACATCCACTGACAAAGAGTGAAGTTAAAAACTCCACAGAGAATGAGTACTTTTCAAAGTCAACAAATCAACTTCAAAACTATATACTAAAGTTATCACTTAAAACTGTCCCCCAAAGTTCTGAATACACATAAACAGAAAATATTTTAAAACACATTCTAGAGGCAGCACTATGACAAAAATAATTGCAATAATTGAACATAATGAAGCTATGATCAGACTATTTTTTTAAAAGTCATATTCACTACTCTTGTTGATCTATGAAAAACTCAAAACCTAATATTTTTCCCTATCAACCTCCTGTTAATTTATATACCACTACGCTGGTGTTGCCTAACTTTTCAGTAAGTTCTTTCCATTTGAAAAATGTATCTGGTTCATTTAACTTTTACATAGCCATGTAAAGAGATAATTAACCATGATACATTTAAATATCTTTATAATTTGTAATTTTCCAACAATCATCAAAAATGTTGGGAAAAAAAGATCGAAAAAATACAGCAAAAAAAATTGTCAATCTGTTAGGCTAGAATACAGACATAAGAAAGTAATAAATTCCAAATCTGACTGACAAGCAAGTCATAAGTGAGTAATATTTCCTAAGACTTTTCTACATGAATAAACTCAAGAAATGTATAACAGCTGCCACGAGGGCCTAGACTGTTCTAGATATGTTAGCACCCTGTATACAATAAGCTTAATCTCTGACAATCATCTCCCCAAGGTGAGGAAGGTAATCAACTATACCCAGCTTAAAATATGCAAACTTTAAAACCAGATCAAGAATCGTACCAAAATTCACATGCAGCGTATTATATAGCCTAATAAGTGGCTGGGCATTTTAGAAGCCAAATTGACTCTAGTGGTTTTCCAACCTTTTCAAACAACGCAATCTTATTTTCAAAGGATCTAAGAGAATCTCCATCTCTTAAAAAATAAAGGCATAGCTGCCTGTATCAAACTCGGATCTCTTTCCTATACACGCCCCCCCACACACACACACAGCACCCAGAAACAAGGCTGGAATACCCCTGGCTCCCTTCCTGTGCCAGGCAGATATCCACACCAAAAGGAGCCACAGTACCTGCCCACAAAGAAATCCAAATATTTACGCAGTGTGATTAGTGTTGCTGTTATTAGAGATCTGTGCAGTCACCATTTCATACCTACAGACATGACATTTGGTTAGGTCTTGAAAAAAATTCTAGGCAGAAGCCAAGGCACTGAAGAAAAAAGTACTTAGTTTTTGCCAAGTGATTTAATGGGGAGGAAGACATCTGGCTGTCTTCCTCACCCCAATCAACCTTCCATTTGCTAAGGAGGAACTTCTGGGGAGACAGGGAAGCAGTATCTGCTCTTACTCTAAGGTCAAAAGATATGCAAAACTCTACTCAAATACATTTCTTTCTATTTACTTTGGAAATACAAGTAACGTTTGTAGCATACAATTCAGATGACAATCACCCATAACTTACTCCTTTATAATTCAATATAGTTTGATAACTCACAGACAAATCTTTCGGCATTAATGCAATATTTATAGAGAACATTTCAAGGCTACCTTTCTTCCAATTGCTCCATTCTGCTTTTTTGGAGGCGGAGGCTCAAAAATGCGTTGCTGCTGCTGAGGTGGGAGTGTAGAGTACAGTGGAATGATTTTAATGTCACCAACTTCAGGGCCCAAATCATCAACCTCACGCTTTATTCTCTTACAGGCTTCATCAATTTCCTAAAAAAGTTTGAGTTTGAAAATAAAATGAATACACACTGAAACATTTTAAGTATTTATCATAATCCTAGTTCTATGCAGCTTATTTTCATTTTAGTAATCAAAATTAATTTAGCAAATTTCACTGGGATTTCCAAAAGTAATCCAAGAAACTGATTTCTCTAGTCAAATAAACACAAAATTGCCTTATTGGCATTCCACACCCTTTTTCTTAGACTCGATATCCTAATTAATTTTCAACAAACTGTACTAAAATTGAAATTTCTCACCCAGGAATATTTAACTGCACTCATAACCTTTTCAATTTTCACAATCTAAAAGAAATTGATGTGCTAGATATTTTAAACAAGCCAATTAGGCTTTAATGTCACGTATCACTAATGCAATTATATGGAAGATTTGCTTCATTGTGCTTAATGAGAACACACACCTCTACAGTATCAACATAGATATTTAAGAACTAGGTTAACCCAAATATCTTAGAGCCTTTTCAAAAATTTCCCTACTACAGAAAACGATTCCAATACATTTGCATTCAAACCCAGTTTTAAAGAGAGGACACACAATGAATACTGAGAGTGTGTGAGCGATAGGTAGATGGGAGGCTCTAGGGGATGGCAAAGGGACTTGAAAATGGGAAGGGAGCCAATTTTAAATTTTACAGAAGCTTTGATTTAGTTAAACTCAGAAGTATGCTAAATGATTTGGCAGGTTGTCCAATAATCTCAACCAGAAGTTACCCTTATTGACAAATTATCTTTTATTCAAAACACAGAATGATTTTTAAACATTTATCAGGTTAATTTATTGTATATTATAATCAAGCTAGAATAATTTTCCTTGAAATGATTGTAAATCAAAGTGCAACTCTGTTTCCATGTTAAAGAATACAAAGATTTTGGATACTTAAGAACAACAAAAAAAAGTTTTTTTTCATCAACTTCAAACATACCAGTTTTCTTGAATAACAGATAAGGTCTTGAAAACTGTGACACAGAAAATTACTACTAAGTATTTGATGTAATAGTTTCCTTTGAGATCTAAAGTTTCCAAACGAAAATGAAAGTTTGCTATTCACTGAAAAAAATATAACAAATGAAACAAATATTTTTACCAAAAAAACTGCTTTCAAATGCTGTACCTAGATTAGAATGCCCCCTGCTGGTATACAAATACAAAATTAGACCTCTTCCCCACCCCCGCAAAAAAAACCTGAATATAAATCCAAAACTAGATTTATATATTACATATCCTAAAGGAAAACTGACACCAGTGTTTCAATTTTGTTAATTCTATAATATATTCGACTGGAAAATAAATGGTCAGAAGCCACCAAATCCCAGATTTTATACAGAAAATGAAAAGTGCCCCAAATCATGCATTTGCAGACTCCAGAAATTTTAACAAGATTATTTTACTTGGAAGTACTGGAAGTATTTGCTAAGTATGTATGGAGCTAAAACAAAATCACTATTGCACGGGATATAAAGACTACTCTAAAGAGCAGAGGGGAAAAAAAATGCCACACCATTTATGTTTTTATACAAAGTTCTAAACACTATGCTTTTAAACTCAGCAACAAAATTTTCCCTAAATTTAACCAAACTTCCAGAGTCAACACTGTCAGTTCTGAAGACCACAAAGCTTATTAACATTCATCAGCACAATGCAACCTTCTGCTTAGTCATGAATTGAGAACTGAGACAAAAGTTTAAGAGTTTCTGAATTCAGGAAAGACTTTCAGCTCCAAAAGCATCAATATGTATGTTAGTAAATTAATTCAGACCCTACTAATTTAAAGAATCTCAACTCCTGCATGTGGAAAAGACTCAGTGAAATTAAAGATAAAATATACTGCTTAAAGAATGAAGGTTTCAACATCTTTAAGCATCTACAATTGATATTTCAATTATAATCATTCTTATCTAATTCAGTAGCACAGCTCCTCTAAGGAGTTCTTCTAGGAACACTTGATTTAATGGATTAACAAAAAAATAATACACATTCTAGAATTCACATGTTTTCCAACCTTTCACCAATTAAAAACTGGTCTCTCCCCTCCCAAATTAACTCAAGGGACTATAGAAAACACAACTGTTTATGTGGTCAAAATGGTAACATGGTCATCATTTTTAAATGTCAAGATAGCTAAATTTTATGGATGCTATTCAAATTTATGGAGACAGGAGTACTGAATTCCCAGAATCTACCATTTAACTGACCAAGTAAAAATAACAGGTTCACAGACATGAGGAATAGTAGTATTGCTACCTTCTCCTTAAAGGTCTTTACATTCTTCAAGACTTCATTAGTCTTCTAAAGGAAACTTAAAAATGCAACAGGACACATGTAAACCTAGTTCAATTACAGTAATACTTTACTGAAAGATACACACATTTGAAAACCTTGGGGCTTATTCCCTTCCTTTCCCCAGCTGTAGGGTAGCTGCCAAAATATCAACCACAGAAATTTAAGTCATAGAAAAGCACCTCAGGTCATCTCCATAAGGCCATCTGATATTTTTGATAGAATTCTAATATGCTTGTCTATCTGAACATAATGACTATTTTGAATAGCCGTTAAAAAAACATGCTATGCACTCTGGAGGAAGTGAGAAACTATAGAAACCATACACAAAAGAACAAAATGAATACAATAGCTTCAACACTGCATTATAGGATAAACACTGTTTACATGCATCTAAAAAGCATCTGGTACTCTTGCTTACAAAATATATATAAAAATTCTTCCATTCAAAATGCATACCAAGGGAGACTAATATGTACAGAGATCTATTTGTAAAACTGAACTCGCAACCCACCTTTTTTCCCAAAAGAACAAATATGATTCTCTACTGCGAATGATTTTGCGCCCCCAGGGGACATTTGGCAATGTCTACAGACTGGGGGAGTGTAACTGCATCTAATGCGTAAAGGCCAGAGACACTAAGAAACATCCTACAATGCATGGGGTACCCACAGAAAAGAATTAATCAGCCTACAACATAAATAGTGCTATGGTCAAAAAACCCTGCTCTACAGAAAAGAAACTATGGCCAATGGGACAGAAATAATAAATCATATGGACAATACTGAAAAGATGCAAGGATAAAAAAATCACTCAACATTTATAGCTCTTAATGCAACAGCATTTGATCAAATATTATATATCAAGCATCCCTGCAGAATGAACGCAAATAAGAGAGTTCACATTCTAGTGGAGGTGAATGAACAGCACAGATACAGAACTTTTCCAGCTATGAAGAAAGTTGTAATGGAATAGCACTGCTCTAGAACCTTGCTAGGAATAGAATCTCAGGCCCTACCTGACCTACTGAATCAGAATCTACAAGCTTTCTAAGTGATCAGCACATATATTAGTTTGAGAAGCAAGTTCTAGAAAATTCACAAAGCCTACTAAGAAAACCTCTAGAAAAAGGCTTTCTAAAACTATTTTATCCAGATAGCTTTCATTGAGCTTATTTAGCCATCAAGAATTTTTCAGCACACCTGTAAACATTCTGTTGGATATGAGTTTAGAAAATGCTGCATCTGAGAATAAAATCCCTATCTTAAAATTGATGTAAATTCTAACTAAGGAATTTCAGTGATTCCTTCCAATCCTCAGTAAACACACGCAAGAAGACAAAAACAAAACACACACAATTTGTTTTGATGGTAGATGGGCACCTGAATTACTTGAGTTCACTTACAAACTAAATTACTGACTATAATAACCAGATTTCACATCACCTGTGATTCAAATTCATACCTCAGCAAAACCAAATTACTCATCACCCAGGTCTCATCACCCAGGTCTCTCCAAAAGTGAGACTACAATTGCTAAATCTTGAAATTCTAAAAGCATTTAATATTCTTAGGATAATTAACTAGAACACAAAGACTAATAGTATAAAAGGGTATTCCTAGAGTACATAGATAAAAGGAGTTAAATATTTCATATATATATACAATCAGCTTGAAGAAAAACTTTAAATACTGGGATAAGAAATATATGGTTAATATATGCCGAGTTCTTAAAGTTGTTGCCTAATAGAAACAATATAAATAATGAAGCAAATAATGACAATACCTCTTGACCAGTTAAGAAAAGTAGAAGATCTCCTTCCTCTTCTTCACACATATGAATCTGGATCACGGTTCGAATTGCTGCTTCAAGATAATCTCTCTCTGGTTCGGGAGTATAAAAGATCTCAACAGGATGTGTACGCCCAGGAATAGTTAAGAGAGGACAGTTATCAAAGTAAATCTGGAATTTTCCTGCATCTAGAGTAGCGCTCATAACTATAACCTGAAAAGAAAAGAGTAAATTAAGTGAAACTGTCTTCAAAGATCCTTATGTGGTTTTAAAGTAAAAAACAGAAGAGTAATGTTTACTGCTCCAAATATGTCAATATGCCTAAATAAACTGTGATTAAAAAATTCAAATACGGAAAAGCTGTGCTATAGTAAGCTATTTACATTTTTAAAAAGTAGGAATAAACCTGGCATCCAATAAATAAACTAGAATATATGTTCATGAAGCAACACCTTAAAAACCAAAGTTTATATAATTACGTGATATGTAAAAGGGATGGGTAAAAGACAACATAAATATGTAGTATGATTGCAGCTATGTTATTAAAACAAAACATGACAACCTTGCACACAGGGGAAAACAGGAAGAAAGCGCAAAAACAAAACAAAACAAGATATTTCTCTATTCTTCCAAACCATCTTTATTAAGCATATGTTCTTCAGAAAATTTTCTAAAACAGAGGCTTTCTATACTGCTGTAAAAGCCACAGTTGTTCAGGTGCAGGGTTGCATGTGTAGTCACCCTCCTTTTATTTAAATTATGACGTTATATGACCCATTAAAAAAGTACTTAAATAGAAGGCTCCCCCCTTAAACATTCCACTACAGAGTTCTTAATTTCTACTTTGAGTTCCTACCTAAAAATTTCAGTAGCTCATAAGGTTTAATCAATAATGACAGTACTCATATAGTTATTCAAATATATTCTTTAAAAGCATAAATTTAATATTTATAAGCCAAATCATACTCAATATCAATTTTTCTTAAGACCAAGAACCTTTCTGCCTAGTATACAAACCCTCTGTAACACATACACTAACACACGATACTAAGTTCCAATGAATGGTACACACATACACACAAACACAATGCAAAAGGGGAACTTCATAAACTTTGGGAGACAAAAACGTCAGCATATTCAGTCAGTTTTATGCCCTTATCAACACAGTAACACTGGCTAGGGTCTAAGTGGTGTAATGGACAGAAAAACAAACAAACACAAGACCCTAGGTTAAGGGAAGGCATTTCTAAGGAGTGGTTTATTCTGGGTGTAGTTATTCCACTCTCCAGCATTATGAGTTATAATGAGCATGTTTGTGTTGGGACAAGGACAAAGATTTGATCCTTAATGAAGGCGTTCCGCAGAAGGCTTAAAAAACACCATTAGATCATTTAAAACAAAACAAAACGAAACAAAACAATAAACTGGGTGGGTTAGAAACTGAAAAGATTTGGCTTAAAAATACATTACTAAAATATATTACTAAAACTACATTACCAAAAAGATTTGGCTTAAAAAGCCATTACCAAAAATACATACTTTAAGTCTAAAAGACACAGCAAGGTAAATTAGAAAGAAAGGATAAACCACTATAGGTACTCTTATTGGTTGCTTCTTTTACAGGTGATTATTTTTTGTAGTCGATTAGAGTGATCATCATGTGCTCCCTGTTTTTTATATATACATACATATATAGGTATTTTTTAAGAACAAATAAATTAATTCACCTTTAAATCTGATCTCTGTCTAACAACCTCCTTCAGAACACCCATGAGAATATCTGTAGCCAATGTCCTTTCATGAGCCTCATCAAGAATTATTACACCATAACGCTCCAAGAGAGGATCATTCATAGCTTCACGAAGTAACATCCCATCAGTCATATACCTATATTGACAAAGAACATGTTAGTTAAGGTTCATTTAGGGCATTTAAAAACTAATCTTCATGACATAAATATGAAATGCAAAGACATCAGATAAGTCAAAATTAAACCCTTATTCAAACCAAATGTGCTATTGTTTCATAATCAATTGCAAAGTTAAGCTTCCAGAAAAACTTTTCAGTGAATATATCAATGTTATACATTATCAAATCCTGTCAAGTGAGCCTGTAATACTGCAATGCATTGAGAAAACAAGGTAAATCTGATGATGGAATATAACACATGGTTTCACACAAATGCCAAAGCAAAATTAGTCACTTAAATAAATTTCTTAAAAACAAAATAAAATTTTAAACAAATATTCAACCTGCAAATAAAACTAAGAAACCATTTTAAGTTGCTTTATCACATTACAGCACTAAAATGTTGTATTTCTTTAAAATCCTAATAATTCCCCACTTAAGCTAACAGACTCCTGGTTCAAAAGGACTAAGAGAGCACGAGTCTACCATCTTTCTTTCCCCAGCCCCATCCAATTCAATAAAATGATGGTAAAGAATCATAAAAAGGAATATATTCATGGAATGAGTAGCAGCATTAGCACTATGGAAATGCTGATAAATACATATGGAAGAGAAAAGGCAAATGGCATTAGCTGTATCAATGAAGCAAAGAGGAAAACTAGGCTTAGGGATGGCTCAAGAGAAGACAGCTAATGTGTAATACAGGCACTCAGAAGAAGGGTGGTTTGCAGAATGGCTGTATGGGTCAGCCATCTCCTGTCCATTCCATTCTGGCTGCTACTGTCACTAACACGAAATGCTATCCTACATTTGGCACCTGGACAAATTGCAAATGCTGACGTCACAGGTCGTTCAGTTAAAATACAAATCCATGGTTTTATTTACAGAATTAAAAGCAGTATAAAAATCTGATGTCATCATTTATGACTTCATTATTCTGGCTCTATTTTTTGTTTTGTTTTGTTTTGTTTTGTTTTGTTTTGCGGTACGCGGGCCTCTCACTGTTGTGGTCTCTCCCGTTGCGGAGCACAGGCTCCGGACGCACAGGCCCAGTAGCCATGGCCCATGGGCCCAGGCACTCTGCGGCACTGGGGCGCGAAACCATGTCCCCTGCATCGGCAGGCGGACTCCCAACCACTGCGCCACCAAGGGAAGCCCCCTGGCTCTATTTTTGACAAATTAGTCCAATCTAATCTTTCATGGACCAACTTGATATTTTTAGCTAAGGCCATCTGTTGGAGCACCAAGTTCAGCAAAATGACAGTATACAACCCACAGGAAGCCCTCTCTTTTACCTGAACTTAATTGTAAATTAAGACTTTTGGCAAAGAAATCCATCTTTACTCTTTGTATGTTATGTTTCTTTCTTCTTTGGTCCTATTTTAAAAAGGAAGCTACTACATTCCTGGCATCGACACAGCATTACCTGCAAGATTATTTTATATTAAGACCATGAAGCAAAAACAGAGCCAATTAAACTATGACTCAATGCCTTAACCACAGTGCACCACAGCGCGTGAATCAGCTACACTATCCTCTAGATGCTCTGAAATATCTTTGATCTCTTTGAGGACATGTGGTGCTTTCTCCTGCCTTCAGATGTTATTACTGACATGAGCTGGGCAGTCCTTCTGCACATTATCTCAGTAGCAAAACATTAATACAGTTTCATCTACTTGTGGATAATTTCCTTAGATTCAACAAAGCTCGTCTGTTGCTTTGCAAGGCAAAAAACCCGAACTGGTCACTCTTTGAACAGCAAATATCTGCTTAAGTACTATCAAATTTACACTCTACTGCTCAGTTTGCAAGCCAACTCATTTCAACATGGAATCCTAGTGTATTATTTTGAAGATACTTTAACAAATGAACTCAACATATGTAGTTACAGCAATACATATTACTTATTTGAAGTGACAACTTGTACAGCTAGATCAAGTTCAAGCACTGACAACCACCTAACTTCTACCTGCTTATAAGACCCACATAGACTGTAAAATGCATTCTAATTTCACACATTAAAATTGTGATTAAAAAGCCACTAAAGTATCAAACTTTCACTTGAAAACTCCTTAAAAAAAAAAATACCCTTTTATTTTGATCTTTTCTCATATTCCTCAAACTTCAGACCACCAAAACACTATGGAGGCATCCAAAAGGAGAGCTAACCCAAATACTCATTCTTTCATATTTTTCTGAGAAGAGGGGAAAGGTTACAAATGGCAGTTTATAAATTAAATTAATGGAACTATTATTTGCCTTCTTTTATTAACAACTTGTATTACCTGTTACCAAGTTAAATGGTCAACTAAACCTGAACCCTCTGACTTCCAGATTCTACAGACTCCTAATAGTTCAATATTGATTAGATCATCACCCAGTGTTCCAATTCTATGACATGTTAGAGTTAATTATCTCCTGCATCACCAGCTAATATGGGAAGCTTGCTGTTTGTACAACAGAGAGCTTCAGGAAAAACGACATTTTTGAAGTTGGAAAATCTCTCAAAGATACAATCAAATTTGCTGCTTTCCCAGTGAAGAAAACTGAGTACTAGCAGTTAACTTTTCCAGGGTCTCAAAACCAGTTAAACAGCTTACTAATACTAGGTATCAGTGTACTGATTCCCAATCCCAGGCCCCTCCTACACTAACACACTCTCCTCAAAGTCCCAGATAAATAAATAAAAAAGATACCTGGTGATTTGCTGTACGGCTAGATGTATGAAACCCTTTGCTAAAAAAAACAAAGTAACCTGAAACAGAGCACAAAAAAGGGAGAACCAGGTAGGTACTGGTGGTCCTATTAAAACCCTAACCATTTTCTTTTAGTTAGGTCAAGTTTTACTACCTTTCATAGTAGTGATAAAATACTTAACCCAGACTAAGGGGTGAGCCATAAAAATAGGGGGTCACAATAATAAATTGTAATTACATTATTCTGAAGTTTCAGTAATGGACTAGTAAACAAAAATTGCACAGGACGGCCAAACTCTACATTTTACTGGATACCCTATTCTCCAGTGTTTTTTTAACTGTCTTAGGACAAAGACTAGCTTAAAAAGTCATCAGCATCACCTGGGAACTGGTTAGAAATACAGAACTGGCCTCACCTCAAACCTACTTAATCAAAAATTCTGAAGGTGAGGCATAGCAATCTGTGTTCTAACAAGCTTTCCTATGATTCTGATGCTTGCTAACTTGTGGAAAGCACTAGTCTAAATTAATCAAGTTAAACAAGAGGCAGGGTATTCCCTGGCGGTCCAGTGGTTAGGACTCCAAGCTTCCAATGCAGGGGGCCCAGGTTCAATCCCCGGTTGGGAACTAAGATACCGCAAGCCGCGTGGCACGGCCCAAAAACAAAAGTCTCTGGCGTTATTAAAATAAAACTTAAAAAAAGAGGCAGATTAAGCAAAGTAGATGGTTATGGTGGCAAAAATATCCTTGGAGCAAGTCAGAAACAGTCCCTATTTCCAACCAGGACTGTCTATATAATAAAACAAACCAAAAACCCCAGTGTGCTAAGTACTATCAATTTAGCTTAAGTATTTTTTGCAGTCAATGCACACAGGCAGACGGCATGGTACAAGCCAACCGCAAACTCTGATCCCAACCAATGTCACAAATTCTGGTATAAACAAAGCATTTTAAAACATTATGTAATGCAAATGTGTTATTTGTTTACAGTTTTCTTTACATATATTTATAATTTTTGAAACATCTCAAGTAGTCTGATTCAAAGAAAAGCCATAAAGGGAAAAAAGATTCACAGAAAGGTGACAAATGCTTTGCAAAATGAACACCAGAAATTAATTTTTTTTTTTTTTTTTTTT
>NW_006774075.1:1507881-1535353 GCF_000442215.2 Lipotes vexillifer
GGCTCAGAGGCCATGGCTCACGGGCCCAGCCGCTCCGCGGCATGTGGGATCCTCCCGGACCAGGGCACGAACCCGTGTCCCCTGCATCCGCAGACGTACTCTCAACCACTGTGCCACCAGGGAAGCCCTAAAAAGTTTTTAATAATAAACTATGTATTATTCATAACTTTAATGAATATCAACAAGTAATGCTCAAGTTATGAGTGATGAAAAACTGACTAGGGCTTCCCTGGTGGCGCAGTGGTTGAGAGTCTGCCTGCCAATGAAGGGACACGGGTTCAAGCCCCGGTCCGGGAGGATCCCACATGCCGTGGAGCAACTAAGCCCATGCACCACAACTACTGAAGCCCATGTGCCCTACAGCCCGACTCCACAACAAGCCACCGCAATGAGAAGCCCGCGTGCAGGAATGAAGGAAAAAACCTGACTGTATGGGTAAGCAATCCTCAGTAACAGTGTTCTCGGGGAGGGGGGGGGGCGGGGATGGGCGTAATAAAAGACTCCCTGCCTCAGCGCCACCCCCCCAATTCCAGACTGATCAAAGATGTTTGAGACAAAAACATACTAGAGTACAGAATACATGGAGGCTTATTTAAAACAACCTTGCCCAGGGTGTGATGTAAAATCCAACATTAAAAAGTGGCTAAACACTTGTATAAAATTCATGTTTCTGCAATGCATGAAATGTCATAAACAAGGCAAGGAAACAAATGGCAAACTAGGCAAAAACTGCAACTCATATCCAGAATGCCAACTGCTAAAAGTTCATACAAATCATTAAGAAAAAGGCCAACCAACCACAGAACAACCATAGGACAAAGAACAGAAAGTTACCAAATTTCATCAATCCTATAATACTGTATATTTTTTAAATTTACCTTCTCTGTGATTGGCATGCATTTTATTTTTTTCCACTCATGATTTTTTAAATTGAAGTATAGTTAATTTACAATGTTGTGTTAGTTTCTGCTGTACAGCAAGGTGATTCAGTTATACATATACATACTTTTTAAATATATATTCTTTTCCATTATGGTTTATCATAGAATACTGAATATAGTTTTCTGTGTTATACAGTAGGACCTTGTTGTTTAAAGCATACATTTTAAAATAGCACCTGTCAACCAGGTAGCAATACTCCTGGAAAGATGAAAAAAGCATCTCAGATTCCAAAAAGAAATACAAATGGCCCATAAATACATGTAAAGATGCTCAATTTCATACAAAAGAAATGCAAATTAAAACCATAATGAGATTCTATTTTTCACTTACAATACTGACAAAGATAAAAAAAAAAAGTTCCACGACAAAGTGTTGGCAAGGGCATGGAAAATGACGCTCATTTGCTCATCCCTTACTGGTCTGAGTAGATAAAATCTCTGTGAAGGGAAATCTGGCCACAGCTAATAAATTCAAACACACCCTTTGATCCAACCAGTTTCATTTTTAAGAAACTCATTTCACAGAAATACTCACCTGTACACATGTGTGAAAAAATGTGTGTACAAGATTGTAAGGGAGTACCTAGGGCAGCAACTGATTTTAATAACAAAAACTGTAAATTTGAGTGTCCATCAGAAGAATTAAACTATGCAGCCATTAAAAAGAATGAGGCGGGCTTCCCTTGTAGTGCAGTGGTTGAGAGTCCACCTGCCGATGCAGGGGACACAGGTTCGTGCCCCGGTCCGGGAAGATCCCACATGCCGCGGAGCGGCTGGGCCCATGAGCCATGGCCGCTGAGCCTGCGTGTCCGGAGCCTGTGCCCCGCGACGGGAGAGGCCACAACAGTGAGAGGCCCGCGTACCACAAAAAAAAAAAAAAAAATGAGGCAACTTTGTTTATTGATCTACAACAACCTCCAAGATAAATATAAATGAAATCAGCAGCCATGTCTTGAACCAGCCCTACTATAAACTCTGAATTAATTTGTTCTGAAAATCCTAGTTACACGGTGCTTTTCCAATACTGTTAGGGTTTTGGTTACCTTTCAAAGTATAGGCTTTATCCTGGCATGATTAAATATGCATATAAATCAAAACTATGTTCTTAGAGGATCCAAAATTTGTCTCAGCATGACCAAAAGAAATTCTTGGTATCTGCTTCAAAGAGTATTTAGTATAAATGACAGGCACTGTTCATTCTGACTAATTAGACTTACTGCTTCACAACACAAATACTTACACATAACTATATGGAGAGATGAAGAAAGAGGATGGAGAGGAATAACAACACATACAGCAGTTAAGAACACATCCTTGTTGCAAGACAAACCTTGATCAAGTCCCTGCTTTCTTATTGGTGTTCAACCTTGAACAAGTTCAACTTCTCTAATACTCCATTTGAAAAATGAGAATATGGTAGCTATTGTTTAAATTAAATAAAACAATGTATATAAAACACCTAACTGCACCAACTGCCTGGCACTTGGTAAGTATTCAATACAGTAGAACTCTACACTACACTCTTAACTAACCTCCATCTAATGAATGAATCCTTGGGAAAACCACCCTTACTCTACAAACATACTGTAGTATAACTACACTTTTGTCCCTGCCAGTTGGGTCAACATAATCATATGTGACATGATGATCAACTTTTAGAACAGAAAAGAGAGTTGTACGTATGTATCCTAAGTTCTATGCTCCAGAAAAGCTTGAAAAAGATAAATCACACACACAAAAACTATCAAATGTGTGAGATAACTACAGAAGAGTGAAAGGTGTCTGGAATTCCAGAATTCCAAAAGACTGAACTCTCTTAAATTCCAGAAAACAACACCTGTGTACTTTGCAAGTGTTTGAGGTTTAGATCCCACCTTTAGAACTAGACATTTTACTAAGTAATGGAACTCCAAAGGGCCCATATTCAAGGAAATGGGTTGGTCCTACATTAACAGATCGACGAATGAATGTATAGGTTTTAAGCTAAAATAAAATGTTTAACGTTTTCATAAATTTCCTATTTACCACTATTTTTATTTTATTTTAAATTTTGACTGCGTTGGGTCTTTGTTGGTGCACACGGGCTTTATCTAGTTGCGGCAAGCAGGGGCTACTCTTCATTGCGGTGCACGGGCTTCTCTTGTTGCAGAGCATGGGCTCTAGGCACGTGGGCTTCAGTAGTTGTGGCTCACGGGCTCTAGAGCGCAGGCTCAGTAGTTGTGGCGCACAGGCTTAGTTGCTCCACGGCATGTGGGACCTTCCTGGACCAGGGCTTGAACCCGTGTTCCCTGCATTGGCAGGCGGATTCCTAAGCACTGCGCCACCAGGGAAGCCCTACCACTGGTTTTAGATTAACCCACTACAATCCAGTCAAGTGACATATATGTCTCTATTAAAGAAAAGCTACCCATATTAAAATGCCTACACAAACAGGTTTGTGTCTGATAATTTCTTCAAAGTTATAATGGATCAAGACTTCTGAAAGAGACAATGACTAAAAGAAGTACTTACACACTTTCCTACCACATAACCTATTTTTGTTTAAAGCCCCTATCCGTAGAATAATTTTTTAATGACAATAGTAAGGAACAGAAAAATAACAAAGCTAAAATAGTTTGCATTTATCAGGAATAATATTCAAAAGACAGAACTACATACAGTACAGTGATTTTATAAAATATTGTTTTCACCAGCAAATATGGTGAGTCTAAACACCCTACACTTCCTTCACAATGCCAACACTATGAAATGGTTGATTACCCAAAAAAAGCAAACAATTTTTAAACATACTTACAGTGAATGCTATTATACTTATTAAAGAGCTACTGATAAAGTTATCAAATACCTTCATCCATCAAAACAATTTTTTTCCAATATCAGTTAGTACTTCTGTATGCCATGTACACAAAAAAAGTTGATCATACATTTTAAGTATATAGAAGTCAGTTTAAAAAATGAAGTTTTTTACCTCTTTTAAGTGATCTGGCTATTTCTGGACTCATCACTAACTTAAGAAAGTCTTCTGTGCATTTCCAAAATAGCTAGCACTGTATGTCTCAGTTCTATGAATTTATTTTAGACTTCACAAACCTGATCCACAAGAACACAGCCATTTAAAAAAGCAAGACATTTTGTTGTTCAATATTAAGATCTCCTAAAGGACAGCTCACATACAATCCACTAAAGGACCATCTAAGTTTACTGTGTAGAAAAATAAAGGTGGGAGCATCCAATCTGATTCCGCAGACATCATATTAGCAAATAATGGTGGTTAAGAATGAAATAATGACTGAGTTTTTTCTTTCACTGTCCAATATTTGTTTAATAGTCTATTAAGTTGTTAGAACATAAATACTTATTAGGTTCTTAGAACCAAACTACTAAATAAACAAGAATTCTGAGTTATTTCTTTAGGCCTAGGGTGTCATGAAAAAACTCCTGACATTAAGCATGCTGTGAAACAAAGCAGCGTGGGAACTTCTACTCTATACTTAAAATCTAGCTTATCTACCTAGCTAATTTGCCCATTTAAGTCTCTGCATCCTTCTCAGCTCAGATGAAATACCAGCTCTTCTGTGAAATCATCTACGCAATTCATGTGACATTCAAACTACCTTCTTAATTGCTTCATAGCTTACCTCCCCAACCAAGTCAGAAAAGAGCCAGCAACACTAGCTCGGTTCCTTTATATACATAATGATCCTTTCACTGGTAAAGGGATAAAGATTTATATAGGCTCACGTTCAGTGTGACATATTCTTAGCAAAAGCATTACCCAGTATGAGCAACTAATCTTACTATAACCACAACACTATATTTAGCATGATATCGGTTACAATGAGAACAACTCACTATTAAATGTAAACAGTCACATGGAAAGGTACTATACAGTACTCAGAATAATTTGCAATCTACAATGTTTTAATGCAATTGTAATATCAAAAAAATGGACAGGGACTCCCCTGGTGGTCCAGTGGTTAAGAATCCACCTTCCAATGCAGGAGACATGGGTTCGATCCCTGGTCGGGGAACTAAGATCCCACATGCCGCCGCAGGGCAACTAAGCCCGCCTGCCACAACTTCTGAGCCCTCTCACATTAGAGCCCACACACAACTAGAGAGCCCACGTGCCAAAACTGAGCCCTCGCACAGCGATCAGAGAAGCTTGCGCCATGCAACAAAAGATCCCACGTGCCCCAACTAAGACCCGACGCAGCCAAATTAATTATTTATTTTAAAAATGGACCCAAAAAGCCAAACAGAAAACATCAAATCACACTTATCAAGTATATAGCCTCATAGTTATTAACTGAAATGCTGAAGATCAGCAGCCAAAGAATACAGCTTTATTTTGGCAAACAGTCAAAATACATTTGGTATGTGTTTCAGAGTTAGGGATCTAATCAAGCAAAAGAAATTAACAATAGAAAAATAAGGAAACTAAATCATTTTTTCAAAATATACTGCATGCAAATTTTCATAACTTTTGAAGGAAATGTTCTCCCATCTTCACAACAGAATTTACAAAGCTAGGATCAATGTGTAGGTTCTACTTAGTGGTTTTTTAAAATTTATTTGGCTGCACCAGGTCTTAGTTGCAGCATGCAGAATCTTTAGTTGCAACATGCGGATCTAGTTCCCTGACCAGGGATTGAACCCCTGTCCCCTACACTGGGAGTTCAGAGTCTTAACCACTGGACCACCAGGGAAGCCCCCTACTTGGTGTTTTTAAAGATGCTGGCACTGTAAACAAAAGAGACTTCTATAATCCCGTGCGAGTGCCTAAGTATAAACACAAGCATCAAATGTAATACTATATGCAGACCTTTAGGAAAGTTAGCTTTCTATGAATTAACAAAAGCCAACAGAATTTTAATTCTAAGGTGACAACAGTGATTTTTTTTAGTCTCTATGACAGGAACTGCTTAAGTGGTAAATAGCCACATTTACTCTTTATTCCCACCCCTTTCTAAAGATCCACTAAAACCGCCTTTCCCTAACTTCAGGGCTACACTTGAATTAGAACAAAGCCTACCATATAACAGATGTTCAATAAAGTAGTTTATAATTGATGTTTGTATAATTAATGACCTCTAATGACCAGATATCTGTTTCCACATCTTACCTCCAGTCCTAAAAGAATATCTGGATTCATTCATTAATTTCATATTGACAAGTAACGTTTAATTCAAGCTAAAACCCCCAAATTGTAATTCAATTGTTGTATTAAAAGGAACTTTATTAAATTGGTTTTATAAGTCCATTTTAAATTAACCAGGTTAACTGGTTAATAAGATCCAATAATTTCTCAAACTGGAAATCTACCACCACTATCAGCAGCAGCAAGAGTAGAAATGTTGACTTAGCACTTGCTGGGTAACAGGAATTACTCCATGGGCTACACACAAACTACACACGTGATCTGAGAACAACCCTAAGATGTAGTTGTTATTATCAGCTCCATCTTCTGAAAAAGCAATAAGCTCAGGGGAGATTAATTATGTGGCCAAAATCACAGCTACTAAGTGGCAGAGCTAGGACACAACTCAGGCACTGCAATCCTAAGAGTCTGTGCTCTACAATCTCTTTCCTTTTGATTCTCTTCTCAAGTCAACTTTTTAGAACAAGACTGTCTTGTTGGAAACCCACTCTGGAATCTCAAAGTAGTCCTTATGCAGCTGGTGCTTTGAAGAGTTGTTTCCAGGGGTCCCAAAGAATTTGCTATGGCAATGTCTGATAAAGCCTCCCAAAGGGTCAACCTTAGATATTCTATTTTACTGGGTTCTTATATTTGTTAAATATTTTTGGGTTCTCTTTCATCTTCTTGCTTAGACTGTCTTTTGGAGATTAAAAAATTCTGCAAGTTTCCAATCCATGTTCCGTGGAAAAGCACTTCCTTGGCTTCTCTCCCTCAAGTTTTACAAAGGGCTTACCACACCTTAAAACCCAAGGCTTTATTTCTCCCTGTCACTTAATTAAATTTCAGCTATGTCCTGTCTTTTAACTTTCCTTGATTTTCTAGCATCTTGTCCTGAAGTTATATAAAAGATAAACATCTCAGGATAGCGCACAGTCATACAGAGCTAAAAGCATGTGTCCTCCAATAAAGAGCTGCAACACTTTCTGCTTCATCAACGTTATCCTGGGTTGAGTTCTTAGTCTTGTGACATCCCAAAATTGAAATGAATCTGATACCCAAAAGCAAGATTCAGAATAAAAGGCAAATTACATACATCAAATCACTATACCTTCTCCACCAAGACAAATTTAAACAAATCAGGGAAAATGTCTTTCCATGAAAATTCTACCCTTTCCATGATTATATTTAAGATTCACCCTTAGTCTACATTGTAGTGACAAATTTTCACACTCCTCTGCTGCCCCTTCCATTGCCCTCAGAATTTTTTTTTTTAAAGGATTCATGCACAAGACATGTCTACAGATACAGACACAAACTCTCTTCCCAAAGGGTTTATGTTCCAATTAGGCAAGGAAAAAACCAAAAAAACCCAATCTTTGATCATCCATACTGTCTACAAACCAGTCCTGAAATATCTCAAAAGCCATCTGCCATGGAAATGCTGATTCACACAAATGAGTTGGATACTTTAAATAATATGCAGACTACAGTGCCTTCAAGTAAAAAGTATGATTTTTTTTCCCCTTCAGAAAATAAGTTTTTAAAAACGATGTTCCATGTGCCTAGAAAGATCTGCTTCTCTGTACCCCAATCCCTACTCCTGGCAAACCATTACTTTTAATTACTTTACTTTTAGTTCAGTCCTTGACTTAAAATTCTGCCTTCTCTTTTCTAGTCTCAACTGAATTCTCAAATGATGCTTTCCTATACACTCCAAAATTCTCTTTCAGAGCCTAATCATAATTTTAAATTTTATATTTACTTTTTTATTTGCTTTACGTAGACAGGAACCAGATTTACTACTATGCCTAGCACTGCCCAACACACAGAAGGTACTCAATTATTAACTGACTGAATTAATAAGCATTACTTGTGTAAATTACTGGATTCCCTCAATATCACAATCTCTCAGTAATTTGGCAGTTTGAGGAAAAAAAACAAAAAGGAAGCATACCACCTACAATAACAGTGAAATTAGCTACTAAATTAATAACTTAAATACTATGATGTTTTCCCAAAAGTTCAAGACTACTAAACTGCTCTATTCCCTTAAAAGTTATCAGCTCCTTCACAAAGAATGAAGAATGGATTTCTTAAAATCTGTTACAAGTCCAACTACAAAGTGCTTAAAATTCTGTGCAAAACTGTTATCAACCTCTTCCTAATATTAAAATGAATTAAGATATTTTTCACTGACTCATCACAAATTTGGCAACTTAATCTTTCTGACTATTCTGCTCTTCTTATAGCTACCTCATGAGGTACCCCTCCCAATAATGTGCATTCCAAGATGGCCAAAGGAACGTAAATATACTGCAAAAGAAATACTTCAGGGAGGGAAAAAAAAAAAGAGATGGTAGCAGGCAAACACACAACAAACAAAATATAAAAACCATTTAGCAGTGGTGGTTTTGAAAAGTAACTTGTCTACTGGGACTGGATAGCTATTTAAGGCTAGTCTAACATACTGTGCACTAATTTACACTAGATCCAATCCTCTAAAAAAGCATAATATTAGACCTAGAACCTAGATATATATGTGTCCCAAACACTGAAGAAACTATGTTTGGACCATTAATCTGTATAAAGATGATTTAAAGATATAATTAGGCTAAAGTACTCTCAAACCTATTAGTAAACACGTATTTGTTCAGTATACACAATGAATGAGGAAGGGCATGGTTAAAATTCTCAGCTCCTGAAGACAGAATCTTTATGTTAGTCCTCTTTACCATCCTTCTATGGTGAAAATTAAAGGCTTCTTCTGGCTACACAGTAGATACATAAGCATTTTATATCTATACATGAAAATAGTTTATGGAGGGTACTGATAGTTGTCTGATGTATTCACTCTTCCTACCCAATTAACTATGTAACCGATCCTCGTTAAGTTAAAGCTTAAAATGTTTTGAACACTGGGTTCTCAAGAAATGAGTTGACAGATGACTGTACAAAATACATATGGGGATTCGTAAGACACTGCACTTAATGAAGCACTCCCCTTAGTTAAAACTACCACTAACCCTGTACTACTAGGATTTGATATCACTTAAAGATAATACTAAGTCAGCTTCTAGCTCTTCAGAAGATTCTAGAAGAAATTCCAATAAGCTTACCCTGTCAAGAATTAAAGTTTTTTTAAATTTTATTATAGCCTCCAGAAACCATTCCATTAAGAAAATATCACAATGCCAAAGATGCTTTCATTTTCAGCTATCAAATCTGTTACTTGTCACTCCCTATTAACTGAACCAAAATCTTTCACAAGCATACACCTTTTAAAAGCCTACCACTTCCTACTACAAACATACACAACAAACCTTCTGTCCCAACACTGCATGTAACTTTCTCATCTCCGAATTTCCAAATTCTGTTCTCCCTGCTCAACTGTGGCTTTAAAAAGAAAAAAAAATTCAATGCATAATGAATCAAATTTTAGAATATTCTTCCTCCTAAAGGTGAGTAAAATCTGCCTTTTATTATCCTCAATTGCTTGACATTATCTAATCTTAAAGTAATAAAAAAATCATAAGATTTTACTTATGTAGTGTTTTTGTCAATTATATTATAATTACAACCAACCAATAATGTGATTACACTAAACTAAAAAGATTCATTCAATGAAGATTAAGGTTTAAGCCAAAAACATGTCTCATAAAGTCATAAAGACAAGCTGAAGTAAACACCTAAGTTCAATTGCTATTAAAAATGAAACAATCTGAAGTTCTAATAAAACAATATATCAAAGAAACTAAGAAACTGTAATGAAACTTGAGGGTAACAATGTTCTGATTATGGAAAAATTTTAAGTTGTGATATCACAGTTATATTTCAAGAAATCTTATCTTCGAGAGATGCACTGAAATATTTAGATGAAAGTGTATGATGCCTAGGATTTACTTCAAATTATATGGGACATATAAAAGGTTGAGATATGGATGAAATAAAATTGGCCAAGTTTGAAGATGGAAGACAAATAAACATGAGTTCATTACAGGATTATTCTACTTTTACATACATTTGAAGTTTTCTGTAAAATATACAGTTTCCCCCATAACACAGTATGTACCTCTGCCATCAAAGACTCATGTCACTGTCCATGTAACATTTTATTCCCAATTGTCTTTTAAAAACAACCTAAGGGAGAAGACTGTATCATGACAAGGGAATTGTTTTTAACAAATGATTGAAATGTCATACATACACAGAATAAACAGAAATTTAAAAAAGGGGAAGATTTTCAAAAGAATTACCATCAGGCAACAAACATCACTACTTACGCAGAATGGAAGTGTTAAGATGAAGATAAAAAATTAGGGAAATTGAAGAAAATGTTAGAAAAAAGATCAGTATGGTTGTCAATCATGTGCACCACGGTATAATGAAGAGGAACGAGGTCTTTGAGGAGACTCCAAGAGTATATCACAAGACAAAAGATTCCTCCTTTTAACTCATAACATATGCATGGTAACAGCTGTACAATTAACATTAAAAGCTCTCTCACCCAAATAAATCACACCCCTTCCCACACATCATTTGTTCTAAAATTAACTGTCCTTTACTAAATATATAATTTTACTTTTCTATCATATTTAAATGATACAACATTTCACGTAAGATACTGCACCAAGTAACTAAAAAATCTGACCTTTGAACTTCAATGACCACTGAATAGCTATACATATATTACTACCAAGAAAAAGAATCCATATTAAAAAGTCATCTAGTAAGCATAAGAAGGTCTAATCTGGATTATTCTAAAGTTAGATGGCTTGAGACTCCACTAGCAAAGTCCCCTATCTGGTGGCAGAAAATAAAAACAGAGGGGAAAAAAGTGTTCATTTTTAAAGATAGTACTTACTTAAGAATGGTTTTTGCACTACTGCAGTCTTCAAATCGAATGGAGTAACCAACTTCCTGGCCCAACATCACATCCATTTCATCAGCAACTCTCTGGGCCACACTCATTGCAGCCACTCTCCTGGGTTGGGTACAGGCAACTCCTCTTTTGGGTCCTGGTAATGATCGCATGTACTCCACACACCACTGTGGAATCTATCAAATAATTTCACATTTAAATTAATTCTACTCCGCCTGCGCATCAGGTATATTTAACATGAAGTGTTTTATCTCATTCTAATAATTTAAAACAAAATTCAATTTAGGCACACCACAAATTATTACTTATGACTTAAACTTATAATAGCATGAGCTCTCCAAGCCAAGGAAGGGTCATGTATAACACTGACCTGTCATAACTGTACTCCTCAGTGAGCTAGGTCCACTGAGGCTTTGCTGAACATGCTCTACGGTGTCAATGTTCCACCACCAAGCATTTCTCTATGCACTGGAAAAATTCCAACTTATGAAAATTCTACTTCATAACAAATGTTAGTTCCCAAAAATATTCTAAGAAACTGTAACTTAAATTCCTATACAATTTAAGTTACAAATTCAGTTCATACTTGGTAAGCCAGCAGAATCTAACTCCTATCCTTCTCCCCTCAGAAGTATGCACAATGGCAACACCTTAGGTACATCTTAAAAGTTAATTTTAGTTAACTATCAAACTCAAATTCAATAGGACCTATAGAAGCAGCAACAGCATTTCCCTGAAGGAGGGCAATGAAGGGTAAACAAGGAAAAAAAAAAAGACCAACAAGCATAAGTAGTTGGTTGTTGCCATGATGACACTGCATTTCCTAGCTGTTCCATTATCAATAGAAACTAAGATATCCGCTAATTTAATGGTTCTTCTCTACTCACTTACCTGTGAAAGAACCATGGGAAAAATCTAAGTGCTTACTACATTAAATTGGAATCCACTCCTACAAGAAGGACATGATGGATCTCCATCAAAGCCTCCAAAAGCCTAACAGATTTTAATGCTACAGGAAACGTGGCATTTTTTTGGTATAGGATTTGTACAGTGATATTTGAAGAATACTAGTTGTACTATTACTACCTTTTTTTTTTTTTTGTGGTACATGGGCCTCTCACTGTTGTGGCCTCTCCTGCTGCAAAGCACAGGCTCCGGACGCGCAGGCTCAGCAGCCATGGCTCACGGGCCCAGCCACTCTGCGGCATCTGGGATCTTCCCGGACCAGGGCACGAACCCGTGTCCCCCGCATTGGCAGGCGGACTCTCAACCACTGTGCCACCAGGGAAGCCCTATTACTACATTTTAGTTAGGTTCCTTCTGCAATTTTGTTTGGAGAATTTCACTTTCTGATAGGCACAAAAAGATAACCAAAAGTGGCTAACTATTCTTAATGGTTTTGAGTCAAAGTTTAATAGGAGTATGCGGAAAAAGCATTTGCATGAAATTCACTATTTACACTGTTGTTTCCCTTTGAATACCCCAAATCCCTGCAATCCTAGGTATCCATGTACCTTAAGTATTAAAAAAAAAAAAAACTAACCCAAAAAATCACAAATCTTGTTTTGAGTTCACCTGCCCTTCTTCTCCACTAACTGCTACTAAATAAACTCATCTCTGAAATAAGGTTAATCATATAAGACCACAGAAGAGCAGTATGAAATAAACATAACTTTGGCTATGAGACAAAGGGACAGAGTTTTAAATACTGAACCCACCTATATCTACTGTGTAACCTACGGCAACCCACTAAACCTCTCATAAATCAAAGCCTCATTTTGCTCATCTGTAAAATGGTGATTAACAACTTCCTTGCATGGCTGTTGAAAAACTTAAATGAGATAATACAAAGTACACAGTGCCTGGCTTTACCCAATTGCTGACTAAATGGGTGCTATTAATACTACACAAACTAGATAAACCAGTTGAAATAATTAAAAATATAATATTAATAAGTTTAGAGTTATATCTTTTCATGTATTTAATTCTTTAAATTTCCATAAGGTGATAAAAATAAACCAACAGTTTTAGCTTCTAACATCAGCATTACATTTCCTCCGTTTAAAAAGAAAAACCATACTAAGGCTCAGTCTTATATTATATAACAAAAGCCTCCAATCTGGGCTGCTACTGTAGCCTTTAAAATGTCTCCATGAAATACTCAAATTGATAGACTTGTGGCATTGTGTAACTTAAATTATACACATACAGGATAACCTGTATATGCAGTATGTTCAAATCTATAAACATGTTCATAGGTACATAAACATGGAAAATCAGGCCCGTAGGAAACACAGCAATTATTTCTGCGTGACAAATAATTATTAAATTCATTTCAACACTTTCCTGAATTTTCCAAATTTTCTACAATAGCCAGGGGCTGCTATTTTTGTAAAATCTAAGAAATTTTCTGATGGGTCAGGCTCAAGCATCTGAAAATGAAAATACGGTTACCTCACTCATAGCAAGAGAATGCAAATTAAAAATTACACTGAAATACCATTTTTCTCCTGTCAGATGTGCAAAAGTTCAAGTTCAGTAGTACACTCTAGTGGTTTCCCACATACGCTCTCATACATGCTCACGAAACGGTAAACTGATACGTTCCCTATAGAAGGCTATTTGGCTGTATGTTCCACAATTATAATCCATCTTCTGACCCAATAATTTCTACTTCTGAGAATTTATCCTAAAGATATACTTGCCCATGAAAAACAACCATTAGAAGCAGCCTAAATGTCTGTAACATGGGCCTAGTAAATAATGGCTCATCCATGTTTGAAAAATATCCTAAATATATTTCTAATACAACACTAACATGTGTGTTTAGTTCAGGGGTGGGGAGGACGGGGACACTATTGGATGGAGGTCACAAGTAAAAAGACTTTACTTAGCTCTTCTACTTTTTTTTTTTAAAGAACAGATAATATTCACATAGCTCAAAACAATTATAAAAACAAAGAAATGAAAATGACAAAAACAAAACCACTCCAATGGTTCAGCTCTCTCCACCCAAGCACTGGAAAACAAACCTTGTGCCCCCAAATATGTACCACCCCAGATTCAAAGTGGGTGGGAGAGTATCACTGCCATAATTTACATAATAAAACTGGAAAAAAACAGCACCGCTGTTTTTCCAAAGAGACTCAGGAAAATAGGTACTCCCTACAGGATTCCAACCCCGTAAGTCACTAAAAATTGCTAAACATGAAAGCAGCTATGCTGCAAAAAGTTCTGACAGACAGCCAATGAGAATAACCACCAGAACCAAATACGCAGCATTTAGTAAACGTAAACATTAATAAAGTACATACTGTGGTATTCAATAACTCACCTGTGTTGTTTTACCAGACCCAGTCTCACCAACAAGTACAAAGGACTGATGTCTAACCAGAATATCTGTAAACCTATCCTTGTATTCCCAAACAGGGAGCTGAAGCCGTTTCTTCAGAATATCATAGTATCGAGGCGTATGGGGTAAGTTGGTAAATGGATTAATGCACTGTGGAAGTGATGTGTGTCCTGCATGTCCGGTGTGTGTAGAATGAGCAGAATGTGTTGAATGTGCTGAATGTGCCGAGTGGGTTGAGTGAGCTGAATGGGAAGCTTTTAAAGGTGGTAATCCAGCACTGATAAGCATAGCATTCGTGGAAGCTCGCAATTCTTTCTCCTTTTCTTTCTCCCTCTCCCGCTCTCTATCTCCTCTATCTCGTTCTCGTTCTCGATCTTTAGACCGATCTTCACGATCACGGTCACGATCTCGATCCTTCCTAAAAAAAAAAAAAAAATTTATAACTCAGATTCCAAATTTTATGCAAAATGTTCATAGCGGCGTTATAGTCACAAGAAAGTAAACGGCCAACAACCAAATAAACTGATATAAAACTCGAAGTATCAGAAACAATGAAAAAGAACTTGTAATCAAGGATTCTCCATGCCTCATCCATAAACATCTTTCCCTTCCTTAGTGATGCTTCAAATTCTATTAAGGAACAGTCTCTTTCCACCTTTAGCCATCAGCTGAGATAACACAAGAACTCATTCTGCATGTAAAATCCTTTCCTTCTTAGAAATTAAAAACTGAGGGCAGTGTGGGGAAAAGGTAGGGACAAATTAGGCAAAAAGAGAATGGCATCAGAGTCTTTCCCAGATTCTCCTTCAGGTTACATGAAAAGGTATTTTCACACTGAAAGTATGTTCAAAATTTAGCAAGAACTAAGTCTTTTATTGCTTCCGGCCTCAAAGACAATTCCACCTCACATTACAGTAATACAAACAAAATTCAGAACAAAATTCTGAGTTAAAGAATTAGCAAGTTTATTTTCCTAAGTTAACGCTTTCCAAATTTTGTTCAAAATGCATATATTGCTCTATAAGGAAAACTAAAACTTTTTAATCTTGTTTTCATTGTTTACTCTTGCATGTATCCTTAACAGCAATAGTAAAAAACACCGGAAGTACTTTGTAAAACCTATGTATACTTTGATCATCCATAAAGTGAAAAGTAGCTCATTTAAAAACAAGCTTCACTGAACACTATTAAGTTGTTTAAAATGTTTAAATTATGCTGATGACCACCATACTAACCTTAGGTCATTTAGCCAACTCCAGTATCTACTTCTAGATACTAGAGATGATCCCTAACCAGTAAGAATTTTTAAATTATTTATACTTATTCATTTTACTAATCTAGTTTCCTTCAGACTAAATCCTATAGCAGACAAATGTGCCACAAGGTGTTTGGACTCATTTGAAATAGTGAGGCAACATGGAACCATGGACACAAGCTGCTAAACATGTCATTGTGCCTTATCCATAACACACAAAAGACATATAAATTTCCCATGCCCCAGTTATCAGTAGCAGACTAGGGAAGACCATTCATTCTGATGTAATGGCAAATCAGCTGGGCAACAGTTACTCCCCTTCGTAGAATACAGCTAAAATGCTGAGCCCAGCATGAGTCAGGATGGTTCCCCAATTACAAAAATGGTAAGCTGACCAATTATATTTGATATTGTCCCTTCTAAAATAAATAATTCTATTCCACAGGAACTTGCCTAGAGAAAAGCCTTATTATATGTACACAAATATTTATACATATATTTTTTACATATATATAATCTTTTCATATATGTATATATAAAAAGCGATTCTCCCTTCCCCCAACCCAATGTTCACCTTCTACAGAATTACAGGACATACAAGCTAGGATCAAAGCTTCTCATCCCATCTGGCATAAAGAGAAAGAAATCAAAGGAACCTAAAGGATAACCTACTCAGCATACAAAATGAAGTCCCATAACTCAGAACTTAAGCTTCCTGGCCTATCTTCGCAATATACCATCAACCATCCTTTCTTTGCTTCTCTCATTCTGCTCCAGTTTAACGTGCTTGTAATTAAGTAAGTATTTGCACAGCTCCACAATGTGAATGAGAAAAAGTTTACAACAGGATAGATAGATACGCGTCCAGCAAAGTGAGAAGCACTGCAGTCAGGAATGGATTCAAAGACTAGACATTTTATAGTTCATAGAACATAAAGAATCCTTAAAGAACATCTGGTCTAAATAATACATGTTTTTCAAGGGCCTACTTCACCAGAAACTTTATTACCAAAAATAACTGCAACAGAGGAAGCATAAAATACATTCTGAAGACACAAAGATTTAACTGCTGACCATGAATTGGGGTTTAACTCTAATATAAGAGTAAAAGGAGCACGAGCACCTAGATCACAGTTGCATAACCACTGGAAAGGTATAAGCCTCAATTTATTAATCTGCAAAGCGAGAAGTATTAATAAAATAGTCTCTTAGATTAAAATTAGAAAGCAAATTCAATCACCTAGAAATGTTGCCTGTGATTCCAACTATCTACCTTCAACAGGAAAGGGAAGATAAAAATTAAGGGTCAGTGGGGAGGGCTTCAAACCCACTGCTTCATAAATATATGCAGAATATTGTGTATATGCATGTTTTCTTTTTTAAACAGGCACCTTTATTATAAAGGAGTTTGTTACTTAGAAGATTTACTAATCAAGGTATAATGCTTAAAAAACTAATTATCAAAGCAGTGATCACTTAGCCACAATACTGGCAGGGAGAGAGACAACAGGATACAGTTGTTTAGCACGTGGGTCAGTGTTTTATCTCAGCTTAATCCTGGCTCAACACTTAAGCTAACTATATGACCACATTTATTTCTTTCCTCATATTTAGAAAGCTCTTGTGGGGTATTGCAAGGGTTAAATGAGTTAATATTATGTAATGTGCTTAAAGTAGTGCCTGGAACATAATAAATGCCCAATAAACATTGGTTATCATTTATTTTTTAAATTTAAAACACCACGTTAAAATTCTACACGGAGTAACAGAAACTAAAGAAATGCTAATGAAGATGTGAACTGGTTATCAAAATCAGAGTATTTTAAACAAGCATTGATTTTAATCTGGTAATCTCACTTTCAGAGACTTCTAGGGATATAAGTACACATAAGGATGTTCATCACACTTTTCACTTGTAAGACTAGGAAACTACCAAAACGTCAGTGAACAGGAAATTGGTTAAATGACACCCCTTTACAAGTGGAATACTATGCAGCCAATGAAAAGAATAATGTATATCCATTCCACAATTTATAACATATTTCTGGGTGAATTTAAAAAAATCAAAGCACAAATAATACATATTAAAAGATCCTATTGGTATCAAATAGGATACCTGTGAATAAATATGCAGAGATCTAAAAAATTTTTCATCAAGGGATTACATAAAGATGGGGATGAAGATTTCTGATAATTTTTTTCCCTTTTCTTTATATATTTATGAATGGATGTTTCTTGTGTTCCCTGGGGCAAGTTACTTAACCTCATCACAGAACTGCAGTGAAAACCTGTTTATAAAGCACCTGAAATAGTTTTGGGAACACTGTACGTACGTTATCATATTTATGTTTCACATTTTTAACCGAAAAAATTCTTATCAGGCAGTAATATCAGAAACTAACATCAAAGTGAAAAATGTCCCTGTTTTCAAAATTTTTTTCCATATTTCAACATTAAGTTGTCTTTTGGTTAATGATTTTTACACAGAAAATGTTGTGGGAAAAATGGAAAACGGAATAAGGTCAATATGTAACAGAAACCTTCAACTTCTCTACCTGTTTCCAAACTTAAAATATAGCAAGAGTAAATAAAGCCATATATAGTTTGGGAGCATGAATTTGACAAACCCATGTACGTATCATGGGCTCACTAACCCCCAAAAAAGCATTTAAATGGTGCACATACACACAAATATTAGTAAGTGAATTCATTCCTTCCCCGTATATTTTTTTCCAATCTGAATTCTGTGAGAGGCATTAGTTGCATCTTAGCCAGATGACAAGCAATTTATTTTTGCTTCACAGGAACAAAGAACCAAGTGTTCCCTACTTTACCAACCCATTGTAAATGTCATTAAAATAGGCTGTAATGACTCTTAACTACAGTCACAGTCTGTGTGCTGTATTGGAAAAAGCAAGAGGCTAAGATTGAAAATTAAAAGATCAAGGTTCTAGACCCACCTGGAAACTGTAAGGTTGCACAAGCCACCTTAACAACTCTGGGTCTCCATTTCTCATCCCTCGACTGGAGCCGAGTATACGCTCTTTAAAGTCACTTCCAGCTCTAAGGAGCCTGTGACTTGTAGCTCAAATGTGCTAAAGTTCTGCTGTGTGTGTTGGGGTGAGGGAGAGAAAGCTGACACAGAACACTGTAAACTAAAAAATGTACACGATTAAACTGTTATATATTTATGCTTTCCATATTCAATATACGGAAAGCCACCAAAAAGTATACCCTATCCTGGCTTATACTCCCCAGACACAGACACCTCAATCAACCGAAAGGAAGGACTTTGAGTGAACAAAAGTTATACAGACTTGACACAGTGATTCTGCACATGTACACACACAGTAAAATGCAAAATTATGCAAAGTATTGAAGATATTCAGACTTTCATGTCTCTGCCTGAATTACCCAAATAAACCTCTGTACTTCAGGAACGAAAAGTACACACTGGACAAGAAATGATTTTGATGCAATTGCTAAGGTTAACTGTTATATTCCTCTGCACCTTTAAGAAAAGGTAAGTAGAAAGGAATCTGAAACACCACGGGCGTGGTCTATTTCAACTCCCAAGCAACCTCCCGACGGGCGATATTTTGCCGTAAAAACTAAAAACTTTTGAAAAGGGCCTTCTCGTTTCAAAAGCTACCTAGGAACGAGGGCGGGGGAGGGACACAGAAAACAAGAATTTATTGGGAAAAAAGAATGCCTTCTAATTGCTATCCCGGGGATGCCCAATAACTACTGTTTCGACCAAAGCAGGAAATAAAGGAGATGGCGGGAGCGTGGGCAGAGAGCGGAAGTTTGCCTAGTATCTACTTTGAAGTGTTTGAATGGACCGAGACACGCACTCTCCCGCCAAAGTATAAACTCCGCGGCTCCAAACCACCAGCCCTCCAGCCCATCAGGTATACTCCACGTTTTCCTTTCTCCCGGCTGGCCCTCTACTCTCCCCTCCCCCGAGAACTCCTCGTCCGCACGCCTCACTCTACTCCCAGCACCTCTACCCCAGCCTACACAAGAATCCACGCGCTTCGCTCACTTTCCGGCCTCCGCTTCTCCCCTTGCTGGGCGCCCAGCCGCCCCCCAAGGTCCTCTCCCCGACCCCGCTGGCTGAGAAGTACCTGGTGCCCTTGGAAACGATTACTCCCGCCGCGCCCTCCCCCACCCTCTCCCCAGGCTCCAGGCCTTACCAGGAGCCCAGGCCACGAGGTCCGCGGTTCCCTCCCGTCCGCTCCCCTCGAAGTGACTCTTGCTCGACTCCGCCCGGGGAGGAGGCACCCTACTGGCCACGACAGGCCTCTCCGCTCTTGCCGGGCGGCCACCGCGCCACTCAGCTCCCCGCGCCCTTGCCGGGCCGAACGCCTGGGGGTCCGCTCTCCCGCGCCCCGCCGACAGTGACCCGAGCCCAGAGGAAAACAAAAGAGTCAGGGCCCGTGGCCCGCTCGGCCTAGCCCTCCCTGGCCCGCTCCCGGCCGGGACCCCAACAAAGCCCGAGCCCCCGCCTCGCGCCCCCGGCCTGGCTTACCCATCGGTCCCCGCACGCTTCTTGCCGGAGGGGTAATCCTCCCCCAGGTCCAACCGGTGTCGCTTAGACATCTTCGGACTCTTCGAGCGGGCGGTTACGAAGGAAGAAAAAAAGAGGACCTAGCGGCTCTATCGGTGCAGTCGAAGGCAGCTGCAAAACTCTGGAGGACCCCCACCCCCTCCCGCTACAACAGCCTACACCGTGCGGCCGGAACCAGGAGCTAAAATGGCGGCGGCGATGAGGGCTGGGCCTGCGCGCGCGCTTCCGCGGTATGCTGTGCGTGCGTGCGTGCGTGCGTGCGTGCGTCCGTGGTGCGCGCGCACGCATAGGAGGTGGGAACTCAAGCCCCGCCCACCGCCTCGTTGACCCGCCCTTCTTCCGCCCTCCGCCTGGCAGGCACTTCCCGCCCTCTGGGCGGGTGCTAGGCGGGTTGGGCCCTTGGCCCCCTTCACGGCCCTCCGATTTAGGAAATTGAGAAAAGAGGAAGCCTAATCTTAGTTAGGAAATCCTATCCATCTGTATTACCCTGGCATTAGGGGAATCTGAGACCCAGAGAGGTTGAAAAACTAATCGAGATTATACAGCTGATAAGGGCCAGAGCCAGGATTGGTACCCAACTATAACTCCTGATCTAGCACTTGAAGCCACTGACCAGACATTCTCAACTGCAGTGGGAAAACTGAGGTGAGAAAATGTCAAGACTTACCATAATGCATTTTGCCTTTTTTTTTAATGTTTATTTTATACTATAGTTGATTTAACATTTTGCCTCTTTTTACCAAGCACGGACAGATTGCACTCAACCTATTGATGTTTTTACTGGAATAGGGAAAATTGGCAGCAAGGGCATAACTTTTTCCTGTGTGCATATTATATGCTTCCACGCTGTTAACCCTACCTCTATTCTCATTCCTACAGTAACCCTGCAAAGTAGGTGTTATTTAATAGACGTGGACACCAAGACTGAGAGAGGTTATGTCACACAGCCATTAGGGCTGTCCCTAAAGCCATAGCAAATTGTTGGGGTAGAATGACTTTATGACTTTTGTGACTCTCTCCCCCCAGAACTTATCTGCTTGCTCAGTTGCATTCATTCCCAGAAGAAGCACACAAGAAAAAGATCTGTGAACCAGCCCAAGCCGGGTGATCTATGTAGTTTGCGCAGTGGTCATTTGGATGCCCTGGAAGACCATATTAGGGTTCTTACCCAGTCCCCAGAATTGCAATCTCTAAGGTTAAATACAACTCTACAATTGCAGCTTATAAAGAGAATTCTTTTTCTTTTTTGTACAAAATCCACATTCCAAAGTCAGCCCAAAGAATAGTGAGTATCTTCACTTACAAAATACCCAGTATAACTTTCTACCCTAAAAGTACATTAACAGCATATTGACTTTTGTTGGAGATCATGATGCATAATCACTGAATTGTAAACCTGGAAGGGTTTCCAGCTGATCTTCTCTTTCTGCTTCATTTTCCAAATGAGGAAATCTAAGCCCTGTGATGACCAGGTTCACCAGTTAGTGTCAATGTCAGAATTAAAATCCAGATTTCACTCTCACATTTCCAGGCTCAGGTCTCCAGGTTCCCAGTTTGAGGGATACTATAAAGTGCTCTAAAATTTTGGAGAAACAATGATGGAAAAGCTTAGAATTCTACCTGCAGAAATGCTCCACCCTAAGAGGCATCAGCCTGTCATAAATGTGCAAGGAAACTTGGTAAAGGAGGAACTGAAATCAAAGTGATAAGACTTCTTCCTTGGGTCTAGTGTATATTTAAAGAAAACTGTAACCTAATCAATTGTGTTGTGACCTGAATGACTGAAGAGAGGCTGTATTTCTCTAAGGATAGTGGCCTTTCTGGAATCTACAACAGGGGAGCAAAGGGCCAGAATCTGCCAGGATGTTTACACTCTCTTGTGAGGAGGAGTTCTGGATCTGAATGACCCACCCTGGATTTTCAGGCGGAACGGTCCCTAGAATAGAGAAGAGCTATCCACCAGCTCCCCTACAGCTTCCCAGAAATGTTGCCAGAGGAAATTTCCTTTACTCTTACTCTACCAGACAACTCTCCAGTCTATTATTTGGTCTATGTCATGACTTTATTCCCCTAGAGGGAATGTCTTACGCAGCTAACCAGCTCCAGGTGTCAAGCCTGAGGTGTCTCCCAACCTAACTTAATAAATAATATTAGCTAACACATATAACACACACATATACTGGGTCCCACAAACTGTTTCTTACATATATTAACCTATCAGATCCTTACAGAACTTTAAGCTGGGTGCTATGAGTTAGACTTGTTTACAGGTGAGGAGACTGATGCACCAAGAAGCTGAGTATTGTGGCCAAGATGACAGTTTTGGATTCATCCCAGAACAGTCTGTGTGCTTAAGGGGTACACGGTAGTGCTGCTGATAAATAGGTATTCTTGTTCCACATTATTCTCCTAGGGTTTGGTTATTGAGGATAAGTTTCCCCAGTCAGACAGACTCAATGTGAAATGATAAGTTTCTACATTGTCAGAGGGGAGGACGCATTTACAGAGCTCTCAATGAACGGGTCAGGATTTAATAGACTTGAACCCACTCTGTCTCCAGAGCCACATGATTAACCACTGCACTTTGTCACTATTATCTATGCCTTAATTACTTCATTTACTTATTCACTCAACAAATATTTATTAAACTCCCATGTCAGGCATTGAGTTAAGTGCTGGGAAAAAGAGAAGAACAAAATAGCCATAGTTCCTGCCTTTATGACACTTATCAGTGGGAGAGAGGCAGGCATTAAACAGATAAATACACAGGTAACTATATCTGGTAAGTGTTTTTAGGCCATGCAAAGGGAACAGACACTGTGAGAGCATATAACAAGTGGCCCTTATCTGGAGTGAAGGTTTGGGAAGACCTCTCTGAGAAAGGGACACTTAAACAAAGACCAGAAAAAGCAGTACAAATTGGTCAGTCAAAGAGGTAAGAAAGCATTTCCAAGCAGAGGAAGCAGCCTGTGCAAAGGCCCTGAAACTTTCAAAAGTCAGGTGCAATCCACAGACAGACAGAACATAAGTGCAATGAGATGAGGAAGACGTGATCCTGCAGATGCAAGAAGGGGCCGTTTCACGCAGAGCGTGAGTTGTCTGCTAAGGATATTAAGACTATCCTTCCCAAGAGTAATAGGAAGACATCAGAAAGACTTAATTGGGAAAATATGATCACTTGTGAGGATTTGCCAGGATCAGCCAGCCAATCTCTCTTTTTGAATTCTCTTTAGTTGCAAAATGCTTACAAATTCGAAACAATCTTCAGTAGTGCTTTTAATCACCCTGTCCTCTCTCTACCTTTTAATAGAAACTGTAACAAAGTGTAGTGGGCACTATGACTTGCCATGGAAATTCTGCTTCAAGAATGAAAGACATCCCTCAGTTTCTAGGAGTGCTACTTGCAGATGGTACTCAACTGTCTGCTCCCTTCAGGAATTTCCTTGGTTAAAGAGAGCTGCCTGGGACTTCCCTGGTGGTCCCATGGTTAAGAATCTACCTTCCAGTGTGGGGGACGCAGGTTCAATCCCTGATCACGGAACTAAGATCCCACATGCCACGGGGCAACTAAGCCCATGCGCTGCAACTACTGAGCCTGCACACTCTGGAGCCCACACACCACAGCTAGAGAAGCCCACACACCACAACTACTGAGCCTGCACCATCTGGAGCCCATGCACCGCAACTAGAGAGAAGCCCGTGTGCCAAACAAAGAGCCCAAACACTGCAGCAAAGGTCCTGCATGCTGCAACTAAGAAGCAACACAGCTAAATATATAAGTAAATAAATAAATAAATAAAGAGAGCTGCCCAAGGGCAGCCTGAAGACGTTGTGGAGGTATAAACACCTGATCCCTTTACGTAACTAGGAATAACCGTGAGCTTTGGCGCATCAGAGCTCCCTGTGGGATCAGCTGAGGCTGTTATTATTTATGATGGTGTCTCTTGTACCACCATACATTTTTGGCCACTAACCACCCGGAGTTAGCTCAGATGCCATGATTTAAGGGCACAGTCTCCAGTAAGACTGCCCTTACTCCAGATGCCATCCACAAGCTCAGGGACCGACAGGCCACCTGTACTTCTGACCAACTGGCTACAAGTTTGGAGTTTCCCACAACCTGCTCAGGTTCAGTAATTTGCTGGAATAATGATTCACAGAACTCAAGAAAGTGCTATACTTATGATTACAATTTTATTATAAAGTATAAAAATCAGAATCAGCCAAATGAAGAGATACATAGGGCAAAGCCTGGGAGGGTCCTAAACACAGAGCTTCTGTGCCCTCTCTCTGTGGAATTAGGACACATCACCCTCCTGACACATCAAGGTGTTGTTCACAAACCAGGAAGTTCCACTGAGCTTCAGTGTCCTGAGTTTTTATTGGGGTTTCATTACACAGCCATAATTGATTGAATCACTGGCCCCATGATGGAACTCAATCTCCAGTCCCCATCCCCTCCCTAGAGGTCCAGAACCTAGGCTGATGTCACATGGCTGAAAGCCTCAACTCTTTTATCACATGGTTGGTCTTTCTGGCATGACCAACCCTCATCCTAAATCATCTCATTAGTGTAAACTCAGGTGTGGTCTGAGGACCCACCATAAATAACAAACTCATTCCTATCCTGTGGGAAATTCCAATGGTTTAGAAGTTGCCTCCCAGGAACCAGGGACAAAACCAGTCAAATTCTTTATTATACGACAGCATCACAGCCTAATTTTTCCCTCTGTCTGATCCTACTTTTATGCCTTTCCTTCCACTAGTGTACTCCTTAATAAACTCCCAGAACACTAATCTTTGCTTCAGAGTCTACTTTTCATGGAACCTGACCTAAAAGCTTTGGTGCCAGGAATGGTCCAAGAAAGAAGACACTATGATTGAATTTTGGAGTTGGCCACCAATTTCATTGTCTGGCAATGAATCAGTGGCCAGTGGAACATAGCTACCACAAGAAAGCAGGGCAATTGTTAAAGCTTTCAACTGTGGTGTACTGGGAAAGATCAGGCACTGTTGCCAAAGTATAGGGGAAATAATATCTATTCTGTAAGACCATTGGGATTTGATTGGCTATTGCTAAGTAGACCTGATACTTTGAAAAGAGATAATGAAAGGCTGAGTATGATTAATCTGCAAGTCAAAGCTCAGTATGGAAGCCAGAAGATCTTCTGGAAGCATGTAAAGAGGTTCTCATCTCCTGCAGTGGGAAGACAGAGAAAACTGAGGACAGATCCCAGGACTTAACTGTAACAGTAACAGAAAGCCAAGTGGAAACTTCCAAAGAAGATTACACTCTCCATTTAGGCAGGCATGATATTTCAAGGGTAGATCCCTGGTTGGGAAAGAGGGGGACCCTGACACATGGGATGAGGACATTTAGGTCGATATACATGAAAAATCTTGAACCCTAAATTCTCTACAACCTGCTGAGCCTGCCAAAATGCCCCACTACTTCCTATTAAAAGCTAGTGCTCCTTCCTTGTGAGGTGATGAGAGGCCTTCTGTGCAGGATAACATGCACCTCCCTCAGGATGCACCCCCCACCTTACCTGCCGATCACTAGGCAATGATTAGAATTAAGTCACGATATATGATATTCCACAGACATTCTAAGGCTGATAATATTGGAAAGCAACCCCAAAGAAGCTGTAGAACCTACGCAACAAGTACCAACAGAAGCCAGGGAAGTATGCATGTGATTGAATTCTGAAGGTTCTGGATAAAAAAAGAAGAGGGAGGCGGAACATAAAGTCCAATGAGGGAGAAGTTATCAACTTGGGTGCCCTCTCCCAGGATACGGGTTCGCGCAAGAACCCCAGGTGATGGCATGAACACACTCAAGATGTCATCTAGAAGCATGGCAAAAACAATGGCCCAAACTACGTCAAGTAAGGTGGAAATGCCGGAACTGCTGTGGTTGACAGGGTAAGGGGGGATTAAACAGCTCAGGTAAGTGAACATGCTAGAGCAAAAATCCTTACATAAAGCTGGAAAACTCAGCAGATGAATATATTCCACATAGAAGTTCAGAGGATACACCACTTAGCAAATCAAAAAGGAATTTCTGGTGAGCGGCATCATCATCACTCATAACTTCAGTGGTGGCTGTCGTCGTAGTCCAGGGCTGAAGATAGAAGATGACATTTCAGAGCTGGGCTTCCTGAGAGAGGTAGAGATGATAGCACCCTGTAACACAGAGGTCTTACGGTGGCATTTAAACATCCGAAACCAAGTGGATGCTATAAGGTAGGAGTGCAGTCAAGGGGGCCTGACCCACAGAATTATGGAGCTGGTGAATAGAACAAGGCATCTAGGGCAAAATAGATGGACAACCATCAAAGGAAGCCCTCAATCTGAACAACCAAAATAAATCAAGGTTGCAAGATCAAGAGGTTAAAGAAAGTTGCCCCAGTGAAAATTTGCCCAGTTTCTGGACCTGAACTATGTCAAAAATCAAATTCTTCACACTGAGTAAAACAAAGCAAAAAGATGAGTTTATTGAAAGGCTTTTGACCTGCAAGGTGGGACACTCAGGGCTACCAGAGCAATGAATTCTGAGTTGCTCACAGACTAAAGGGTTTTGGGGAGGGTAAATGCATAAGTTATTTGGATTTTTCAGCTGATTGGTTGCCTGGTGGTCTTCTTCCTTATTTTGGTCAGGGTAGTGAGTCAGGGGAACAAGGAAATCCAAAGATGGCACGAATAGACTTGGCATTTGGGGACTGGCCCGCATCCTCTGCTGATTTCTGAGAAGAGCTGTAAATTCCTGCAACTTATGTTAGGTAAAGTTAAGTTTCATTTTTCTTTAATGAACCCGAATTAGCCAACTCCATTTTGTCCCTAACATAAGTGATTCCATTTTAGTTTTGGGTTTACAAACAGTTTTTGGACCTGGAATACATTAATTAAGGGAGAAATATGTTCCTAGGAGAAAGAACTCTACAACACCGTAACAGTGTATTCAGTAGTCATTCCCCGAGTCCTTTCCTTAAGGGGTCTGTAGCCATTTGCTTATGTAGCCATACACTGGGGAAAACAGAATACCCAAACATTTCAAGGACAATTGGATATAGAACCTGAACTGACATTGACACTGAGAGACTCCAAGTGCCTGTATGGACTCCGTTAGAGTGGGGGCAGATGGGAGCCTGGAATGGAGGTCTGGCCCAGGTCCAGCTTGTAGCAGTTTTCCTGGATCCTCAAACACACCCACTTGTCATGTCCCCAGTCCATAAATGTATCAATACACTTAAGAATAGACATCCTTGGTAGTTTGCACAACCCCCCATATTGAATTTTTGGCCTGTAAGGAATAAGAGCTATCATAGTGGGGAA
>NW_006774075.1:1535374-1558233 GCF_000442215.2 Lipotes vexillifer
TGCCGAGTAGAGGCTTATGAAACCATCCCCCGCATCTAAGCCAAGATACTAAATAAAGAACAACCTGGGGAGGAATTTCCACTTACACCGCCAGCATATAAAGAGCTTAGAAGTTATCACTCCCGTTCTTAGAAGAAAAAGCTGAACAAACTGAAAGCCAATGGCTTTTCTTGAAACCATTAGAAAACTGAGGTTGCAGGGTAAACTGCCACCCTGAACTCTGGAGAGACAGGCAAGTTCAAAGAGTCACAGCAAAGATGTGATTACCTGGAGCAGAAGCCACTGGAGCCATACCTGGTTGGAACGCTCACCTCAATGTTCATTTTGACAAATTGCTAATGGCTGAGTGGGGACTATCTAGAGAGTGAAAAACTCTTGTGGTCCTCAGTCTTAGGTGGGCTTTCACACTCCAGTGGGTTTTACCTCCAGGAATCCCACCAAGTTTTCACAATAAAGAGCCAAGAAAGATACTCTTGTGACTCTGGAAGAGATGGGGAAGAGCAACCATTGTGAAATATGCCCAGAACATTCTCCATAGCAAGAGCTTACTTTCCAGGAGAGAAAAAGGCTCTTACCAGAGCCTTCCCACCTGGGTGGAGGGCATTTCTCCCACTCCAACCCCTTCTATCCTTCCTGTTTTATCTAAGGGTGTAAAAAAAAAGCTAAGAAAGGCTTGTGAAGGTCATAGCTCAGGAACACAGGCCCATTAGAAGATAGATTCAGTGATAAGATTAGGGAACACATAGCCTGCCCACTCCTTACCACCACCTCAGCAGGGCTCCAGTGTAACAGTATAACACGATTAGCACTGAAAGAGCTGCAGGATGAGGACTCAAACTGAGGATGATTCCATAGGGAAACCACAGTCAACCTGGAAGACTAAATAAGGACAACAGAGGAATTTGAAACCTCTAGCACCTACAGGTACAGTAAACATTAAACACAGCCCAACTTCTGCCAGACTAACATAAAACCTCACACTAAAGACCTACTGTTTACTTTAGTCCCTGTTACCCAATACATCATGCTGGCTTTCAAGAAAAAATTACAAGCCTTGCTTAAAAAACAAGAGAAAACATAGTCTGAAGAGACAAAGCAAGTACTGGAATCAGAATCAGATATGACACAGATTTTGGAATTATCAGACAGGGAATTTAAAATAACTGATTAGTATGCTAAGGGCTCTAATGGAAAAAGTGGATAACATGCAAGAGCGGATTAACATAAGCAGGGTAATACAAGTAGAGAAGTGGAAACTCTAACAAAAGAATGAGAAGGAAATGCTAAAAGTAAAAAACATTGTAACAGCAATGAAGAATGCCTTGCAAAAATTATTAACAGAAGTTCTTCAGGGAAAAGGAAATGATATAGGTCAGAAACTCAGATCTACATAAAGAATGGAAGAGTATTAGAGAAGGAATAAAAGTAAAATAAAATCTTTTATTTTATTTAATTTTATTTATATTTTATTATAGCAAATGGATAAGTTAAATGAATGACAGCAGTGTTATAAGGGATGCGAGGGAGGAATTGGGGATATTCTGAGTTACCTGCAATAACTTAGTATGCATGAAGCAGTGTAATGTGATTTGAAGATGGACTTAGATAAGTTTAAATGTATATTGAAAAGTCTAAGGCTACCACTAAGTTTTTTTGGAAGTATAATTGATATGCTAAGAGAGGAGATAAGATGAAATCATATAAAATGTTCAATTAAAACCTGAGAAGGCAGAAAAAGAGGAGGTGGAAAAAGAAACAAAGAACAATTGCAATGAATAGAAAACAGTTACAAAATCAACTCAGGGAAACAACAAGAAACAAACAACCCACTTAAAAAAATGGGTAAAGGACTTGAATAGACATTTCTCAAAATAAAGATGTACAGATGCCCAATAAACACATAAAAAGATGCTCAACATCACTAATCATTAGGGAAATGCAAATCAAAATCACAATAAGAAACCACTTCTACACCTGTTAGGATGCCGATTATAAAAACAAAAAAACAGAATATAACAAGTTGTGGGACTTCCCTGGTGGCACAGTGGATAAGACTTGGTGCTCCCAATGCAGGGGGCCTGGGTTTGATCCCTGGTCAGGGAAGATCCCACATGCATGCCACGACTAGGAGTTCACATGCCACAACTGAAGAGCCCACCTGCCACAACTAAGGAGCCCACATACTGCCTAAGGAGCCCCCCCACCGCAACTAAGACCTGGTGCAACCAAATAAATAAATATTTTCTAAAAAAAAGAAAGAAGTACATGGTGTCCAGGTGGCTCTTTAAAAAAAAAAAAAAAAAAGAATATAACAAGTGTTGGCAAGAAATTGGAACACTTGTGCATTGCTGTTGGGAATGTAAAATGGTGCGGCCACCATGGAAAACAGTATGACAAGTACTCCAAAAATTAAACATAGAATTACCATATGATTCAGCAGTTCCTCTTCTGGGTATATACCCAAAACAACTGAAAGCAGGGACTTGAACAGACATTTGTACATCCATGTTCATAGCAGCATTATTTCACAATAGCCACAAGGTGAAAATAACCCAAATGTTCATTGATAGATGAATGGACAGAGAAAATTTGGTTTATACATACAATGGAATTTTATTTAACCTTAATAAGGCATGGAAATCAGACCATCTATAATATAGATGAATCTTGAAGACATTATGCTGAGTGAGATGAGATGTGGCGATTAATGGCGGTGGAGGTTGCACAGCAATTTGAATGTACTAAATGCCTCCGAAGTGGACACTCACGAATGGCTGAAACAGTGAATTCTGTGTTATACAGTCATCCCTTGGTATTCGAGGGGGAGTAGTTCCAGGATCCCTATGGCTACCAAAATCCACAGATGCTCAAATCCCGTATATTAAATGGTGTAATATTTGCATATAACCTACACACATCCTCCCGAATATTTTATTTAATTAATTTAAACCAATGCTAATTTTTTAAAAATTTATTTATTTATTTTGTTTTTGGCTGTGTTGGGTCTCTGGTTGCTGCGCGTGGGCTTTCTCTAGTTGCGACGAGCGGGGGCTACTTTTCGTTGCGGTGCACGGGCTTCTCATTGCGGTAGCTTCTCTTGTTGTGGAGCACAGGCTCTAGGCGCACAGGTTGTCACTAGTTGGGGCACACGGGCTCAGTAGTTGTGTCTCGTGGGCTCTAGAGCTCAGGCTCAGTAGTTGTGGCTCACGGGCTTAGTTGCTCCATGGCATGTGGGATCTTCCCGGACCAGGGCTTGACCCCGTGTCCCCTGCATTGGCAGGCGTATTCTTAACCACTGTGCAACCAGGGAAGACCCCTCCCGTACATTTTATATCATCTCTAGATTACTTATAATACCTAATACAGTGTAAATGCTATGTAAATTGTTGTAAATACAGTGTAAATGCTATGCAAATAGTTGCCAGAATGTGGCAAATTCAAGTTTTGCTTTTTTGGAATTTTTTTCAAATATTTTCCATCCACCATTGGTTGAATTTGTGGATGCAGAACCTATGGATACAGGGGGCCAACTGTATGTATTTTACAACCCACATTTTAAAAAAACTGAGAGAAAAAAGGTAAATATGGTTGCCTCCCTTAAAGACCTAAGAGATGGATGTGTGGTGGTTCCCATCATACCTCTGTTTAATTTACCAGTCTGGCCTCTACAAAATCCAGACAAATCCTGGAGAATGGCAATGGACTATCACAAATCTAACCAAATAGCATCCCCAATTGCAGCTGCTGTGTCAAGTATGTTATCTTTGCTAGAGCAGATTAGTAGGGACTCAGGTACATGATATGTGGCCAGTGATCTGGCAAATCGACGCTTTTTCTATCCCCTATCAAAAAAAGAATCAGAAATAATTGACATTCCTTTGGAATGTGCGACAATATCCATTTATAGCCTTGCCCTTAAGCTATGTTAACTCTTTGTCCTCTGTCATAACATAGTCTGAAGAGACACGGACCAGCTGGACATCCTGCAGAGTATCACACTGATCCAGTAAATTGATGACATCATGCTAGTTGGATCAAAAAACAAGTGATTGCTAGGATATTGGAGGCCTTGGTAATTTACATGCATCCTCAAGGGAGATGAACTCTGAAAGACTCAGGAGCCTGCCACATAAGTATTTTTTCAGAGTCCAGTGATCTTGAGTATGCTGGGGCATCCCTTCTAAAGTAAAAGAGAAATCACTGCATTTTGTAGCTCCCATCATGAGCAAGGCAGCACAGTGCCTGCCAGGTAGACCTCTTCAGGTTCTAGAAGCAATATATTTCCAGAAGTATTGCTCCAACTCACATACCTGGTGACACAGAAGGATGCCATTTTTCAGTCGGGTGCATAGCAGGAAAGGACTCTGCAACATGTCTAGGCTGCAGGGCAAGCAGCTATTGGCCTTTTGGACCACACAGCCCAGCAGAGCCTATTAGGGGTATCAGTGGTGGGAAAATATGACATGTAGATTTTATGACAAGCCCCAATAGGAGAATCACAATGTAAATCCATAGAATTCTGGATCAAAGCCATGCCAACTGCAACAGAGCATTATACACCTTTGAAAACACAGATCCTGGAATACTACTAGGCCCTGATAGAGATGAGTGCCTCACCATGGAACACCAAGTGACCGTGACACCAGAACTACCCCTCATGAGATATTTCTATCACATTTTGCAAGGCATTAGCTGGGGCAGTCCCAGATGGAAGAGGTACATCTAGCATTGAATGTGAGCAAGACCTGAGGGCACAAGCAAGATGCAAGAGAAGATAGCATGCAGGTAGCTCATAGCATCATGCAGGTGCTGTTATGCAGCACCTAGTGGTGTGCTGGAGCCAGTCTGCACCAGCTCATGAGAGCTCATTGTTGTTTTCAGGAAGGGTTGCCATCTTGTCGACATCATATTGGTGGCTTGAAATTGACCATAGTGGAGGTATTTACACTATGAAAATTAGCTAATGTTATAAATCAGATATTTTTTTCTCCTTTTCAGAAAGCCAGTTGTTAAATATTTACCAGTATACCACTGCTCAGCTCACATCTCTTACTGCATGGGGGAATTTTTGATGATCAATTGATGCAGGAAAAAAGCCTGAGCTTGATTCACAAATGGCTCAACTTAGTTTGTTGGTGAAAGCTAGAAAGGGGTGATGGCTGCACTGCTGCCCCACCCAACATGGTCTTGAAAGATGACGGTGAGGAGAATGCCTCCCACCTGGTCAGCTACTTTATGTGGAAAGAGAAGTGGCCTGAAATTAGAATACACAGGGACTCATGGACAGTGCTGAAGAGCTTGGCCCTCTGATCAGGGGTCTAGAAGCGGAAAGCTTGGAAGACTGGGGAACAGCAAAGACAAAGGTAAAGCCATGTGGTTGAACATATGGAAGTGAGCATAGAGTGTGAAGATCCTTATTTCACATGTTAATGACCATCAGAGAACATCCATCATAGGAGACATACAACAAAACACATATCCAGTTGATACAAGCCAGCCTCTGTCATCAGCCACTCCAGTGCTTGCATCTTGGATACAGGAATGGAGTTCCCATGGTAGCAGGGATGGAAGCTATACATGGATGCAATGGCACAGGTCCCTCTTAAGGGTGATCCACCTACTCTCACCACTGAATGTCTGACCTTCTCACAACAGAAACCAACAACACAGTCCCTCTAAGAGACCAAGCAACCACCTGATGACAAGTTAACTACTTTGGATACCATCTACCCTTTCCCAAGGATAGACATATATTCTAGGTGTGGATTTGCCTTTCCTGCCTGCCAGCCCTCATCCAGTACCATTATCCAAGCGCATATAGAATGTTTAATCCTCCAGCATAAGATTCCACATACTACTGTGTCACACAAAGGGACTCACTTAACGTTAAAGGAAGTGCTGGAACAGGCATATTACCATGAGATCCACTGTTCACATCACATACCGCCATACCCAGAAGCCACTAGCCTGATAGAAGAGCCAGCTCCGAGCCAATACCTTATGAAGATGGCATGCCGTCCTGTGCAGTGCAGGGGACATTCTAAATAAATGACCCTTATAGGATGCTGTTTCCCCAGGAGGTAGAATACATAGGCCTAGCAATCAAGAGGTGCAAGTGGGGGTACTCCCATTTTCCTTCGCTCCTACTGATCCATTTGGGGAATTTGTGCTTCCCTTTCCTGAAACTCTAGGTTCTGAACAGTCAAAGAGTCTTGGTTGCTAGAAGGGAGTACTTCCACCATGGCTGCCAGCTGGGCTCTTTAAGCTCCTCCTGCTAAGGTGTCGGAGGACAAGAAGAGGAATCACCATCCTGGCAGGAATAATTGGCCCTAGTCACCAGGAAGACAGCTGGGCTCTTTAAGCTCCTCCTCTTGTCGGAGGACAAGAAGAGGAATCACCATCCTGGCAGGAATAATTGGCCCTAGTCACCAGGAAGAGGTAAGACTGCTGTTAGACAATAGGGGCAAAAAAGAATATGTTTTCCACCTGGGTGATCCATTTGAGCATCTCTTGGTACTCTCTTGTTCAGTTTTGGTAATAAATAGACCAGTGTAGCAGCTACAGACTGAGAACAGCATTGTGACCAGGGACTCAAACTCTTAAGGGTTGAGGGTCTGGGTCATACTACCAGGTAAGCCACCAGGAGCACCAGAGGTGCTAGCTGAGGGTGAGGGTAAAATAGACAGCCAGTAGAGGAGGGAAATGATGAGTATTAATTGCAGCACTGAGACCTACTATAGTGGTAGTGTCTGTAGTTGATCCCAATAGTGTATTTCCTCCCCAGGGTAGCCTATGTCTAACGACTGAACATCATAGAAGTATAAATCCTGGTCCCAGCCGTCATGATCTGGACCAAATTGGGAGGGCTACCCTAGCTTCGGAATTCCTATTAGGATCAACTTAGACCTTTTAGGGGACTAGCACAGCCAAACTTTTCTCTCTGCCAAATTCTACTTTCTTTTCTTTTCTTTCCACTGGTGTTGATCCCTGAAGCAATCCCTAGTAAACTTCCTACATGCTAATCTCAGGGTCAGAGTCTGCTTCCCAGGAAACCCAATTTAAGATACTAGGTTGGTTTCTTTATTTTCAATACGAAAAACCTCCAAACAAATTCTAGATTAATTATCAGAAAGCTTGAAAGCCTCATATGTACATTGATTAATTCATTCATTCAACAAATATTTATTTAGTACCACCTATATATCAAGAACCATTCTAGAGGCTAAGGCTATAGTGACAAAAAAATAAAAAGATTCCTCTCCTTGTGGCACTTGTATTCTAGTGGAGGGTAACCAACAATGAGCATGAAACAAGATAATTTTGATGAGTGCTATGAAGAAAATAACACAGGAGAGTATGATAGGAAGTAACTCGAGATGCTAGAGATATGATGGGTTCCATCAAGAAGGTGGTTAAGTAAAGCTTCTCTTAGAAGATGGTATTTGAGCCCAGATAAGAGGAACCCAGCCTTTTAAGAACTTGGTAAGAATATTCCAGGCAGAAAAAAGAGCCTGTGTAAGGAAGGAAATGAGTGTGAGCGTGTAAAAAACAGGACAAAGACCAGAGTGGAAGGAGGTGGTGACCAAGAGGGAGTGGGCTAAGAGGAGGCCATTGAGGTAGGCAGGGGCCACATTGTATAGGACCCATGGGAAATTGAAGGGAGTTTGGATTAATTCCAATCTCAGTGGAAATCCATTAGAGGATTTTAAACAAGGGAGTAGTATCGTCCGTTTTATTTTTTCATAAGTCAGTTTAGTTGCTGTTGGAGAATCAACTAAGGGGGAGAAAGGCAAAAAATGAGAGCAGGGAAACTGTTGTAGAAGCTTTTGAAGTAGCCCAGGTAGGAAATGATGGTGACCAAACCTGGAATGGTGGCAATAAAGCAGGTATGAGATAGTTGGATTTGGGATCTATTTTAGAGGCATAGCCAACAGGACATGCTAATGGATTGTCTCAGTGGAGGTTCAGGATAACAGAAAGGATGAGAATATAGAATGTCTGATCAACTGGATGGCTGGTGGAACTGTTTATTAAGATGGGGAGGACTGTGGTGGGTGGGTTGGAGGGAATGAATCAAGAGTTCTAATTTGGTGATGCTAAGAGACATGACACGGAATGATAGGTGAAGTCATGAGTTCTGGTACACCGTCCGGGCCCCAGAGAAAGGCTTCAGGTGGGTAAAAGTTAATATTGGTTTCCCCCAGCAAGAAGTCAGGCCACCTCTGGAGTTCCAGACAGTTTACTGTGAACATTTAAGCGATCTGGGGCAAGGATATCAGTGAATGCCCCTTGCCTGTGGCATACACACCTTCTCTCTCCTCCCTGTGTGGACACTCCAGCCCAACTGTGATGGCTCTGGTCCAGGTTCCCAGGGGCACAGACTCCAAACAGCCACATTGCCTTGGGCCTGTAGACACCTGGCCAAGTGGGTGAGTATTGCCTGAGAAGAGCCCCAGGGGCGCCCTCTGTAGCCCAGGGCTCAGGGCAGGAGCCCCGGCTCCCTGGGTCTAAGGGAGATCTTGCTCTAGGCTCTAGTAATGTGTGCCAGTTTCTCCCCTCATCATGATAACTGTATAAATAGAGCAGTAGGAAGCTCAGGGCACCTAGTTATCAAGCCCCATACAGGTGCTGAATTATTTAAGAGGCAAGTAAGAAGAATGGGAGCCTGTAAAGAAAACAAAAAGGAACAGAAAGTGAGGAAGACAAGCCCACTAGACTGTGAGAGATTTGAGAACAGTGGCCACATCATAGCCAAGCTTGGATCCTCAGCACAATGCCTGGAACTTACTAGGAGCATGGGGACAGCTTCTCTTCCCAACCCCAGCTTTACACTCTATTAAGGCACATCTTCCTCTTGGGGAAAGTACCAGCAAGGAAGATTTCACCATTTTCGCCAACTCAGTAGAGCCTGACCTCCATTGGTCCATGTTTCTCAGTTGGGTTAAATAAATGTCACTGTGCAACCAGCCTTTTGGTTCTTGTTCTCTTGGATCTGCATGCCCACAAAGGGAGTCCATTCTCTTTCTGCGCTCCCACTCCTCAGAGGAAGCTTGCAGAGATAAAGCACCCACACTGCTCTCACACGCCCCCTCCCCACCAACCCGTTCCCCCAACAAGAGGAGGGAGGCCTGAAGTTCCCCAGGTGTGCTACTTCTGTTCAAAGAGGAAAGAAATATTGGCCCCACTACCAATCTCACGTTTAAGATGGTTCTTGGTCAGTTCTCCAAAAGCCAGTTTTCTAAAAGCCAACTCACCGAAGGCTGATTTACTGAATGGCCCAGTCTCCAAAGCCCAATCACCAGGAGGGAGTCTGATGTGGGTCTTTTCTGTATCTTCCATATCTCTCCTTAACAGGCTCATGCTTTCCTCCACCTTCTTGAACATATTTGTTATTACTCTTTTAATGCCATAGTCTACTAATTTTATCATCTGTGTTATTTCTGGATCTGTTTTATTGATTGATTTTTCTCATCTTTATGAGTTATATTATTCTGCTTCTCTGCATGCCTAGTAAATTTTTATTGGATGCAAATAGTTTGAATTTTGTCTTGTTCAATACTGGATATCTTTTGTGCCTTTGAATGGTTGTGGGCTCTGTTTTAGGACACAGTTAAGTTACTTGGAAGGAATTCAGTCCTTTCAAAACTTGTCTTTATACTTCGTTAGTTGGGTTCAGAGCAGCCTTTAGTCTAGGGCTAGTTCTGGGGATTGTTCTGCCTGATCTTTTCTGGTGGTCTTCCTCTAACCTCATGTAGAGTTCTCACACACATTGCTATGGACTGAATGCTTGTGTCCCCCCCAAATTCACATGTTGAAACCCTAACCCCCAATGTGATGGTATTTAGAGGTGGGGTCTTCAGGAGGTAATTAGGTTTAGATGAGATCATAAGGGTGGGGCCCTTATGATGGGATTAATGCCCTTATAAAAAGAGGAGGAGACCAGGCATCTCAGTCTCTCTGAGACACCAAGGAAGGCCACGTGAGGGTATAAACAGGAAGAGAGCTCTCACCAAGACCCAACCAGACACCCTGATCCCAAACTTCCAGCCTCCGGAATTGTGAGGAATAAATGTGTTTTTTAAAAAATTTTAATGGAAATACAGTTAATTTACAATATTAGTTTCAGGTGTACAACATATCAATTTTTTTTAGATTATACTCCACTTAAAGTTATGGCTATGGAAATAAATGTCTGTTGTTTAAGCCACCTGGTCTATGGCATTTTGTTGCAGTGGCTGAGCGGACTAAGACACCTAGGTACTGGTGAGTACTGAGCTGAACTCTCAAGGGGAACCCTCTGTGGATCTTTGAGCTCTCTTCATGTGGCTCTTTACTGTATGGCCTGACCCACAAATTCCAGCTCCCTTGACCTCCTCAGGGGTCAGAGACCACTCTGTTTAGGTGCTCCTTCCTGTGCTGCAGCTGAGAAATTCTCTCCAGGGAGTATGCTCGGACAGTCTTAGGGTTCACCTTGTTTGTTTTCCTTCTCCGTGCTGCCTGTTGTCCAATGCCTGAAAACTATTGTTTTACATATTTTTTTCTAGTAATTTCATTGTATAGGAAGGAGGCTAAATCTGGACCCTGTTATTTCATTATGGTCAGGTAAACTCAGTCTATACTATAGACTCAATGCTCCAGTATCTAGTAGGAAAAGTCTTCCCTCATTTTTCTTTTTACTTCAAAACTTTCTTGGCCATTTGGGTCCCTTTCTCTTTCATATGAATTGTATAGCCAGCTTATTAAATTCCCTTAGAAAGTCCTGTTGGGTTTTGGATTGGGATGAATTAAATTTATATAATAATATGAGATATAACTGATATCCTTACATTTGCATATATCTTGCCCTTGGATGGGGAAAGTTAGTATCATAAAATACTCCTTCTCAGCTGCTGATGCTTTCGATGGCCTGGAAGGGGAGGATGCATGATACAATTGGATTGGGCATTTGAAGAACCAGTGGAGGACAGGCTGGCCATTTCAAGGTTGATAAGCTGGAAGAGGGTGGGAATTCTATTGGATTAAAACCTTAAAATTCTAAAGGTTAAGGAGATAGAGTGATCTCTGAGACAGTTTATTATGAGAAAACAAGATGGAGAGAAGTATATATGGTATATATATTTAAGAAAGGGGAGATACATATACACATATACACAAACTGTATATGTATACATGTGCATAAATCTATAACTACTTAAATTAAAAAAATGTAAAGTTAATTAACTATAAAACCAGTTTTAAATGACTTCCTGTGGGGAAGTAGTGAACAAGCAGAGACAGAAGCTGAGCTTTTCTGAATATTCCCTGCTTTTAGATTTGACTTTAAAACCATATATGTTTTACACAATTATGCGTCAAACTTAAATTTTTAAAAAGCAATCCCTAAACACTGAAAGTAAAATAAAACAAATGAACCCAACTCAACCAGAATCATGTTGGTGGCACAGCTACCCAGAGAGAAGCAATTTAAAGTGACTTTTAAAGCACAGTAATTTGATAGCCCATCCCTAGTGGGATATGCCCTACGGACAAAAGAAGAATTGCAAAAAGTATCTTAAGCTGCCCTGAGAAATCCCACATTTTTTGAGGCAGTATTGAGACCGTTATTCTCAGACTATAGTGTATGTAGAGTGCCCTAAAGGAAGCAAGTAATTCTGCTGAGATTGTCAACAACCGAAATTTTTCAGTGTGGTAGGAAGGAGGTCAATGAGTTAAGTAATAACCCTGTAGTCTTTAATTTGAGTTGAAACTATTAGTATAAACTCATGACATGTACTCTTACCAACAAACACCATTTTCTACTCTGTCCACTGAAAAAAAATTCCAGAAACAGTGACTAAGCCGGTAACATCAAGTGCCCAGATGGTGGTCCCAAATTCAGTTTCACCTAGAAGGCCAAAGGGCCCCTTGGATTACAGCCATGACAGATCTAGGGCAAGAAACACACCACCTGCCCTGAGTAACTGAGCTTCCTGCTCTCTGGTGTGACCCTAAAGATTTCCATGGCTGTGTCCAAAGGCCTCACAGGCCAACCTGAAGAGGCTCCCACAGGCCACTGAAACATGAATAATAACTTTAATAGATTGAAATATATCCAATATGATTATGCCCACTAGTTCATAACAAAGCAAACAAACAAAACAAAACAAAAGTTAGTGGTCACCTTCAGAAGATTCTAGGAAGTCAGCTCATCTGAAATCAATCCCTGATCTTGTTTTTTTGCATAACATGTACCTCCAGATACCCAAGTAGTTGAAGTACTTTTGTAGAAGAAACATCTAAAGCTGCTTCCATTAACAATACAGAAGGAGTGATGGAGTCATAACGTCACCACTGTGCAAGTTCTAACAAATCCATGGATAGAGGAGTGCTGAACAACAAAGAGAATCAGACATCCTGTGCCGTCTTCTGTGAAGAGTATTTGCCAGAAAATTGAACCTGAGTCTGATCAAACAATAGGCAGAAACTAAAGGGACAGAGGAATACATTAAATGACACCGCAGAGGTGCAGTTATCAAAATGCAGGCTAGGAAATGCTACTGGAAAAAACAACCCATTCTCTTCAGTAATTGCAAGAAACAAGTGTGACAGGGGAGGAGTCTATAGATTCAAAAAAGATTTAAAGACCTGTCACAACCAACTGCAATTTATGGCCTGATTTTGATTCTGAGTCTAACAAATAGACTAAATAATCGTGTGATAATTGGAGAAATTTAAACAGTGACTAGACATTTAATTATCCAGAAATTGTTCATTTTTAAGATGTAATAATATTATTTCTTTTTTAAAGAAATAAATACTGAAATTCTTATAGACAAAAAATAACAATAGTCCCCCTAAATAAATATAACACAATTCCATTTATTATCCTAACAGGTTTTTTGGGGGGAGTGGAAGGAGTTGATAAAATTGTTTTAAAATCTATATGGAATACATATGGAAATATAAAAGCCTGAAAAGCAAAGAAAACTATAAAGAAGATAAATAATGAGAGACTTGCCTTCAACTGAAAGCCATTGTAATAAAAATCACTGTAATACAACCAGCATGGTATTGGCATAAGAGTAGACAAATCAGTGGAACAGAAGAGTGGATCCAAATATAGATCTCAGTATATATCATAATTTAATATGTGACAAAGGTAGTATTTCAATTCTGTGGGAAAGAATGGTTTATTTAATAAATAGTGCTGGCATAACTGGCTCTTCATCTAGAACAAAATGGACTTGTATCCCAGTTTCACAACAATCCAAAAATAAATTCCAAGTGGATTAAAAACTTAAATGTAAACAGTAAATCTTAGAAGAACATTTAGGCGACTACGTGGAAATCTAGGGGACAGAGAACACCTCTTTAACTAAAACCAGAAATCTGGAAGTATAAAAGATAGACATATTTCATTATCTAAAAATGGAAAACTTTTATATGGCAAAAGATACCTTAAACAAAGTCGAGTCAAAATATGCATTTAGAAAAGTATGTGTAATGCAGATAACAGATAAAGGGTTAATAATTCTTACATGCAACAAACCATTTTTTAAAAAGGGCAAGGGTATAAACAGGCAATTTACAGAATACCAAATCCAAATGGCTAATAAGCATATTAAAAGGTACACAAACTCACCAGCAGTCAGGAAACTGCAAATTAAAATAATGAGACATTACACCCAGCCGACTGGCAAAAATTAAAAAGAATAGGACTTCCCTGGTGGCACGGTGGTTAAGAATCTGCCTGCCAATGCAAGGGATACGGGTTCGAGCCCTGGTCCGGGAAGATCCCACATGCCACGGAGCAACTAAGCCCGTGCGCCACAACTACTGAGCCTGTGCTCTAGAGCCCACGAACCACAACTACTGAGGCCCACGCACCTAGAGCCTGTGCTCTGCAACAAGGGAAGCCACCGCAATGAGAGGCCCGCGCACCACAATGAAGAGTAGCCCCCGCTCACCGCAACTAGAGAAAGCCCGTGCACAGCAACAAAGACCCGACGCAGCCAAAATAGAAATTAAATAATTAAATAAATAAATATTTAAACATTAAAAAGAATAATATTATCTATTGCAATCTCATGCATTGCTTGTGAAAAGTGTGAATTGTTATTGCCTTTTGGGAAAAAAAAATCTAACAGCATCTATTAAAATAAAGAATCCACATACCCAATGATTGCACTGCTGGGAATGTAGCCAGTAGAAATAAAAGAACCAGTACAGAAGGCTATATGTAACCTGTTTATTGCAGAATTATAGTAGCAGAAAACTAAAAACAAAGTGAATATGCATCCATAAGGAAATGGTTGCGTAAATTGTATATTTATCTGCATCATAAAATACTATGCAGCTACTAAGAAGAAGGAATTAGAGCTACTCCCCATGAATTAGAAGGATTTCTTCACAATGTTGAGTGATAAAGACAAGATGCTGAGAATTGTGTATATTATGGTTTCTAGCTATAAACTAGTATATGAGTGTATGTATGTATGTGTGTATATATGTAAATGTATATATTTGTGTGCAAACTTCAGTTTGCTCATGATTACATGACCTTGGGGAAAAAGCATGGAATGCTCTACAGGGCGTTGTTAACAAGGGCTATGCCAGGTTGGGGGTAGGGGGATTAGTTTTGGGTAGATGCTGGAAGAGGGTAGAAGGAAAAAAAATCTAATAGAAATTTTTTAAACTAGAATAATGATACTATATATATATATATATATATATATATTAAACACACACATTAGTATGTATATACATTATATATACACACATATGCATGTATAATGTGTGTGCATATATATATTAAGAGAAAAAGCTAGCGTTGCATCTATATCAACATATTTGCAGGGATATTCATGATATGTTGTTAAATTTTTAAAAGCTAGTAATGTATATGATATAATTCTATTTTGTCAAAACAAAGAACATAAAAACAAACCACTATAACTGTGGGCTGCATAAATGCTTGTAATACTGAATGAACCATGAAAAAGATGTGAAGGGATAAATGCCAGTTGTTAACATTTGTCACCTCAAAGGGGGTTGAGATGGGGATGAAATAATGATTAACTTTTCTTTACACATCACTGTAGTAGTTTCCTTGTTGCAATAAAGCTGTATTGCTTTATAATTTGAGAAACATAAAGCAGAGAAAACAAGAAAAAACTATAGTCTTTCATTTAGAGAACATATTATCTTTCATGATATATTGAAGTCTTTTTTTCCCCTTAAAGTTTCTTGATATTTGTTGTTTTCTTAATCGGGAATAAGTGTTTATCAAATATTTTGGGGGCACCTATTGAGATGATCATCTGGTTTTTCTCCTCTATTTTCTCTTCAATATCTGTACTCTCCCATGTGGTGATCGTATTCATTCTCAAACATCATACATGTGCCAACAAGCCCCAAATACATATCTCCAGCCCAGACTTCTCTTCCAAACTCCAGATCCTGGAGAACTGCCTGTTGGCGTCTCCCCTTGAATGTCTAAGGACGTCTCAAACTTGACACAACTCTCCCAAATTCCAGCAGACTTATTCTACGTGTAGCTGTCTTTATATCAGGTAAGGACAACTCCATCTAGCCAATTCTCAGGCCAGAAAATATGTGTCATCTGTGACGTTTCTCTTTCGCACTTTTACACTCAATGCATCAGGAAATCCCGTTCATTCTATCTTCAAAATGCATTAGAATTGACCACTTTCGTTACCACCACTGCTTCCATGCTGGTCAGAGCCACAGTCCTCTCTCACCTGCATTACTGGTGGTCCTGTGTCTGTTCTTGACTGTCTACAGTCTATTCTCAACAAGACACCCAGAGTCAAGCCCTTTAAATGTCCATGAAATCACAGCACTCCTTTGCTCAAAACCCTGTTCTCTCCTCTCCCCACCTACACACGTCCCCCTGCCACTGCTCCCAATTCATTTAGATTAAAACCCAAGGTCTGTACAAGGGCTACACAATCCAGCTCCCTGTGACCTCTCGACCTCATCCCCTTCCACTTCCAGTTTCCTCAAAGTTCCTAGAACATGACAGGCATACCACTCCCGCCCTGGAGTCTTCATACTCACCGTTCCCTCTGCTTTGAATGCCCTTCCACCAGATAGCTGCTTGGCTAACTCCTCTCCTCAGCGAGCCCTACCCTAACCGCTTTATTCAATATCCAGCCTCCTACTCCCACAGGACAACTGTCTCTCGCCCCCATCTACTTTTTCATCTTCCATGGCATTCATCCTCTTCTCCAGACTGAAATGTTTATCTTTTATTGTCTGTCTCATGCCACTAGAACACACTCTCCAAGAGGACAAGAACCTTGGTTTGTTCACTGATGTGACCCAAATGCCTAGAACAGTGCCTGACACACAATAGATGCTTAACAAATATTTGCTGAATAAAAGAATGAATTAGTGAATTGCATTAGCGCCTCCAAAACCAGTCCTCTCAATGCTATGATTCCTCTCTTGGATGTGTTTTGAGCTGTAATGTTCTACAGGATTTTAAAATTTCTCTTAAGTATGACTCTTACTGCTTTTCCTCTTTTAGGAATTATTCCAAATTTCTGGCTCATTTTTGAAGCTTTTCATTGTTTCCCCCACACTATTATAGATTTATTTTCTTTCAAAGTACCTCTATGATGATTTCATAGGATTTGGTGAGTAAGGAAAGGCAGATGTGTGTGCTCCCTCCTCCCACCCTTGACCTCAGGGAATTGGGAGTTTGTTAGTGTGCATCCATCTCTCTGAGTCTGAGTGAATCTGATGAACTTAAGTTACTGGGCTGTGGGCCCTAGTGACCCCATCAATACAATGTAGCCTTATGAAGCCTGGCTTGGCCAACAGCTGGCCTTCCTCTAAAATCTCTAGCTCTAGCCTTTCAAATTTAACACTGTCCTCATTAACCAAGATATTATAAAGTATTTTTTTTCAATTCAGAGAGGAAATGAATTGCATAAAAGCTAGATAATAAAAATGAGGTTCTAATGCCTGACACCACATTTCCTTCTTACTAATCAACTCAAATCTTAAAATCAAAGATATCCACCCGCATCCTTAGGGAACTCATTGAAAATCTTATGCAGCTGAAAAAATTTCTAATCTCCTTTTACCATAGCTCTACTAGTCAATTAAAGACTTTTCAAAATGTAAAATATGCATTTTTATGTCTATTCTCAAAGTCACTGAAGACCAGATTTTGACCATTGATTTATATGCTGAATATGCCTACCCTATGAAAAGAAATTTGGTTAATTTGGGAGTTTGGGAGTGTGCTAAACTATTTTTATCTGACTTTCCTACTAGCATAGCATTTATAAACTGCAGAAAAACTTGCTTTTTATTCCCTCATTAAAAAAAAAATTTATATTCTCAATGCTTTTGGTTTTGTACTTTTATGTAATTTCATGGCTATGTTGGATTTGGAGGAAAAGTGTTCACTGTGAACCCATTTATCCAAGACCAAATGTGAATAAACATAGAGCACAAAATCACAAAACTGTGACTGAAATTATTATTTTTTTAAAAATATGACTTGGCCTTTGACTACTAATCTCAGCCAATATAGAGAAGAGACCTTGAGCTATCAGCTGAGTCAGCACCCCACCTGTCAACACCCCAACTGTCACCTGGATAAACCAGTCTTTCCAGATCTTTCTGTTGAATCAATAGACCCACGTCCTTGGCCTCCTGCTAACAGTCTTATCCTTTCCCTCTACCTTCTGTAAGATACACCAAATAAGAACTCCAGTTTGTAAACCATTGGTATAAATGGTTTCTATTATCTTGGGAAAACCTATGCGAATGGAGGCTTTCATCTTATTTTGGAGTTTATTCTATTGTTCTAGCACCGTGATAGTTAATAAGTTCTTCTCTGTGCTCATCCAAAATGTTGTCCTTTGCTGTAAGCTCATTTTCTCTTAATTAAAATTATTGGACATAGAAAATCGTCACTCATCATCCTCTGTATTATCCTTGGAGACAATGCACAAGATCTCTCTTTGGCCTATTCTAATTTTTACTTGTGAAAAAATGGAAACCCACTTTTCATTCCTCATCATTTTTGGATGCTGTTCAGCAATTCCATGTGATTATTGAAATATGGCCAAAATGGGACCCCATTTACTAGATCTTTGTAGAGATGGTAGCTTTTGAAAGATTGAAACAATAGGAGAACTTAAACAGGAAACGATAGATTTAACTGTCTAAAATTTTTGAATTTATATACCATGAAAATTAATAAAGCTGGCTAGGAAACATTAAAATAGTAAAAAATTCATATCTATACAATCTAAAGAATTTACTTACTTGTATGAAAATCTGCTTATATATAAGATCAAATTTTTAATGAATAATTATGTTCATTTTTTAATGCTTTGGTTATTTTCATTTAAAACCATCTTTTTGAGTAACATCAAGATGCCAGTAGATACATGAATCATGAATAGACAATATTCTCATTGGCCAACATTCACTTTTCCTCAAAATCTAGTTGACGTGTCATGTCTTGGAAATCCTCAAGAAACTCCTAGGGAAAGTAAGCTCTTCTTCAAACCTGTGATTTTGTATTCCATAACACACTGTACTGCCCTTGCTTAATAGTCACAACAATATTCTGCAATTATTTATATGACTGTCTTCCTACTAGAAATAACCAACCGCATGATAAGATGTCAGAGCAGGGACGATGTCTTTGCTTCATTATCTTTTCATTGTCCAACATGGTGTATGCCATATGCAGTTGGTGCTTCATAATTGCTTATAGAATGAATTAGTTCACATTAAAATAAGTGTAAATAGTAATTATAGAATTATAGAAAAGACCTCCCTTCTCAAGCTCTTAATCAAAAGTCTGCAATATAATGCAATATTATTTTGTTCAAAAAGACTTTAATGTGTTGAAGGACATGTGGTCATTTTGCCTAGGAATTTTAAAATATGAATATTATTAAAGATATGAAAAGATAAGAGTTTTCCTGAAATTAATTTATAAATTCAGTTTAATGACAGTTTACAGGGTTCTTAAAACTTAGCACACTCATTCCAAAGTCCATCTAGAGAAACAAACATAAGAGAAGAGCCAGATAGAAAGAAATAATGAAGAGAAATAGCCCTACTAAATATTTAAATGTTTCACTAAATTACAGTAATTAACATGCTGTGGAGTGCTGTGGAAACAGAAAGATTCTATTAATAAAGAGAATGAGAAATTCAGAAATGATCAGAAGCGTGTATAAACATTATTTTACAATAAAGTTAGCCTCTCAGAAGAAGTGGTGAAAGGGTGGCCTGTCCAATAAAGTATATTATGAGAAATGGAAAGGCATTTGACAAAGGTCATCTGAATCTCTACATCACTTCTTTCACCAAAAGAAAGTCAATGGCTTAAACTCTTAAAGTAATACAATGACAACAACAACAAAACCCCTAGAAGAACATGTCAATAAATAAAAAAAAAATAAGTTTGAATGAGGAAGACCATACTAAGCATGACATGATATTAAGAAACCGTGAATGATTAGATTGACTATTTAAATTTTTAAAAAATCCTGAAATTTCCATGCAGCAAAAACAACCCTACAAAACAAACAAAAAACTCTTCATAGACAAAATCAAAAGATAAACAAGAAACAGAAATAATAATGTTTGTAATACATGAAGCACTAATCTCTTTAATATGCAGAGTTCATACCAATCCATATAGAAAAGATTAATGTTCCAATAAAAAGATGGGCAAAGGATATGAACACAAAATTCATAAGAGAGTAGTAAATGGCTAATAAATCTATAAAAAGATAATAAAAGAGTATCAAAGTAAAACAATGAAATTCCATTTTTTACTTAGCAGATTAGTAAATTTTAAAAAAATTGATGACATACAGTATTGGCCACAGAGAGAGGAAATTAATACTCCCCCCAAAATTGGTGGAGGGGTGAGAAGGTGCATAAAATATTCTAGAGGGGTTTTTGGCAATAGTAATAAAACATTTACATTAAAACAAACAAGCAAAAATGTGTTTAAGGGTGTTTATTGTAGCATTGTTTGAAATAATAAATGCTAGATACAACCTGAATGTCTATCAACAGGGAATTAAATTATTACAGAGCCATACAGTGGATCTCTATGCAGCTCACAGAGAATGTACTAGAATAGAAGAATATGAAAAGGTGTCTGTTATATCATTAATCAAAAAGAAAAGCAAGTTCAGAACAGTGGTAGAATAGGATCCCATTATTTTTGTGTTGTCATTTTTGGTTTTTTTGACTGCGTTGGGTCTTTGTTGCTGTGCGTGGGCTTTCTCTAGTTGCAGTACACAGGCTTCTCATTGCAGTGGCTTCTCTTGTTGAGGAGCATGGGCTCTTGGCACGCAGGCTCCAGTAGTTGCAGCATGTGGGCTCAGTAGTTGTGGCACACAGGCTCTAGAGCATGTGGGCTTCAGTAGCTGTGGCACATGGGCTTAGTTGCTCTGCAGCATGTAGGATCTTCCCGGACCAGGGCTTGAACCCATGTCCCCTGCGTTGGCAGGTGGACTCTTAACTACTGCACCACCAGGGAAGTCCCCCCACCCATTTGTTTTTTAATGAGTATTAACAGCATTTATACTTTGCATGTATTTATATAAAAACTATCTGAAAGGACATACAATTTATTAACAGTGGCAACTTCTGGAAACGGGACTGAGAGGAGAAAGTTATGATAGAATTTTGCTTTTTACTTTACACTTTCTTTTACTTTTTTAATGAGTATGAGGTACTTTTGTAATTAAAGTTTAAAACATAAAATAAAGCTCACATTTTACAAAGCAAACATTAGAGGCAAAACCCTTTGACAAACAATCTGGCAACAGGTGATGACCCACAGGGCTGGGGCTAGGGTGGGGCGAGAGAGGCACTTGCTTTGGGCACAGAATTTAAGAGGACATCTTTTTTTTTTTTTTTTTTTTTTTTGCGGGAACAGGGGCAAAACTTTTAAATATTCCTAGTAAACAATGCTGAATAACCTATAGAGAAAAGCCGCTCCACGGCATGTGGGATCTTCCCGGACTGGGGCACGAACCCGTGTCCCCTGCATCGGCAGGCGGACTCTCAACCACTGCGCCACCAGGGAAGGACATCAGAAAACCCAGAAATCAAGATGAATGATATTTTAATGCACTATTTAAAAACTTTTTTTATTGAAGTATAGTTGATTTACAATATTGTGTTAGTGTCTGGTGTATAGCAAAGTGATTCAGTTATACATATATATATATATTTTCCAGTTCTTTCCCGTTATAGATTATTACAAGATATTGAATATAGTTCCCTGTACTATACAGTAAATCCTTGGTTTTTATCTATTTTGTACATCATGGTGTGTATCTGTTGGTTCCATACTCCTAATTTATCCCTCCCCCACCTCTTTACCCTTTGGTAACTGTAAATTTGTTTTTTATGTCTTTGAGTCTGTTTCTGTTTTATAAATGAGTTCATTTGCATTATGTTTTAGATTTCATACATAAGTGGTATCATATAATGTTTGTCTTTCTCTGTCTAGTTTACTTCATTTGGTATGATAATCTCTAGGTCCATCCATGTTGCTGCAAATGGCAATGTTTCATTCTTTTTTATGGCTGAGTAATATTCCACTATATATATTTATATATACATTTGTGTATATATAATGAAGTATATATATATACCACATATTCTTTATCCATTCATCTGTTGATGGACACTTAGGTTGTTTCCATGTCTTGGCTATTATAAATAGCACTGCTATGAACACTGGGGTGTATGAACCTTTTCAAATAGAGTTTTTGTCTTTTCCAGATATATGCCCAGGAGTGGGATTGCTGGGTCATATGGTAACTCTATTTTTAGTTTTTTAATTTTGTCATTTTAAGAATGGTGTATAAGGCTTCCCTGGTGGCGCAGTGGTTAAGAATCTGCCTGCCAATGCAGGGGACCTGGGTTTGAGCCCTGGTCTGGGAAGATCCTACATGCCGTGGAGCAACTAAGCCCGTGTGCCACAACTACTGAGCCTGCACTCTAGGGCCCGGCACTCTAGGGCCCGCGAGCCACAGCTATGAGCCCACGCACCGCAACTACTGAAGCCTGTGCCCCTAGAGCCCGTACTCGGCAACAAGAGAAGCCACCGCAATGAGAAGCCTGCGCACCGCAACAAAGAGTAGCCCCCACTCGCTGCAACTAGAGAAAAGCCTGTGCCAGCAGCGAAGACCCAACACAGCCAAAAATAAATAAATAGATAAATTGAAAAAAAAAAAGGAATGGTATATAAATGGGATCATACAATATGTGACCTTTTGAGATTAGGTTTTTTTATTCAGCATAACAACCTTTTAAAATTCATCCGTATTTTTGCGTGCATCAGTAGTTTGTTTTCTAGCATTCCATGGTATGGATGTTACCATGTCATTTTCAACCATTCACCTATTGAGGGAAATTGTAGTTCCAGTTTTGGGCTGTTACAAATACTGATGCTATGAGAAATCATGTGTCAGCTTTTGTTCATTTCTTTAAAATAAAAGCCCCAACTATCAAACTCTTAGAGGAAAACATAGGCAGAACACTCTATGACATAAATCACAGCAAGATCCTTTTTGACCCACCTCCTAGAGAAATGGAAATAAAAACAAAAATAAACAAATGGGACCTAATGAAACTTCACAGCTTTTGCACAGCAAAGGAAACCATAAACAAGACCAAAAGACAACCCTCAGAATGGGAGAAAATATTTGCAAATGAAGCAACTGACAAAGGATTAATCTCCAAAATTTACAAGCAGCTCATGCAGCTCAATAACAAAAAAACAAACAACCCAATCCAAAAATGGGCAGAAGACCTAAATAGACATTTCTCCAAAGAAGATATACAGA